>NC_056729.1:1793280486-1793405486 GCF_019279795.1 Protopterus annectens | reverse complement strand
CCCCCCTATTGAGCATAAGACTGTTCTCTCTGGAGGTTTCAACTATGCTTTCATTAATTGTGAAACCTATACCATCTCAAATAAATATGCAAAAAATTCCTGAACTTCATTAATGTTAGCTCCAATGACTACTGTCTTCAAGTCCCAACTAGGGGTTCAAAATATTAGATCAGGTTCTCAGAAATATTGCCACCCTGTGCTCAGTACCTACAGTTACCATGTCACTGGTCAAATCTGACCAGTGTTCTATAACACTCAGTATGAAAGTAAAGCCTGGCTTACCACAAAACCCTTCTGTCTACATTAGACAAATACATATGTGCAGAGGCAGAGACTTGCATCCAGCACACATTTTTAAAAATATGATCAAAGGATAGAGCCTACGGGCATCAAGATTTAATTCTAAGAATGAAGATTTTCATTGAGAATTGACACGTCTGAGTAGTCATTTCATATCACGAGGTTATAACCCTAAGGAAGTGGATGACGTCCTCTCTCAGATACCATTGATGAGGGGGGATCAAGGGAAAACTTACTTCTCTCAGAAGCAGGTAAGGGGCAATAGAGATGAAACTCACTATAATAAAATGAGAGTACCCCTTACGTACTCTAGCAACATTAAACTCTTACAGAATATTTTTGATAGGAATTGGCACGTCCTATGTACAGATGAACAGATTAACTCTATAGTGGGGGATAGACCTAGATTTGTTTTAAGAAATAAAAATCACTTAAAAGGATGCTGTGTCATCCTAAGTCGGATGACAGTAATGAGATGGCTCTGAGTGCCGTAGGCACTCTACCCTGTAACAAATGCAACTTTTGTCATCTGATTGATACCAGCAGCAGGTTTTTACATCCTAACACAGGTAGGATAGTGGAGTTTAATAATATACATGCTGGATGTGATTCTATGCATGTGCAATACCTGGCCTAATGCCAGGTATGTATGTCCTTCTATGTTGGTAAAAAGGACAGAATGTTTAGGGATCATATCATAGGTACATAGAGCATGTGTACAATATTAGCAGACAGATAGAAACAAGTGTACTGCGGTGGTGGTGCTGCGGTAGCATTGTCGCCTCACAGTAAGACGTTGTCCTGTTCGATTCTCAGAGCGTGTGGAGACATGCGTGAATGGGCATATCTTCGTTGAAGGTTGTGCATCAGAGCTGGCAACTCGGCACATAAAAATCTACTGCCAATCATTAGCGGACCAGAGTTCTGCTGTGGCGACCCCTAACCGGGAAAAGCCGAAAGACACAACATAGAAACAAGTGTACTAGCTAAACATGTCATGCAGCATAACCTCACACACTCCTTTAGATTTATATTGATTGAGAACATTGTGCCTAGTGAACATCAGAACTCAAATGGATTAAAAGGATGTGGGCTACTATGGGTAGGGGTTTGCTGCTTTTTATATTTGCCACTATATGTTACTTTTTATACATATATGTCACTATTTTGTGCATTACTGCTGTTTCTACAGACCATTGATGTATTAGATCCATTTTATAATCTGTAACTTTAAGGCTGAATTGGCCAAATTACTTCATTGGCTGATTTGTATTTTAAAACTTGTGTCTTTTGCTTCTTTCTGTAATGTCTGATGAAGCAGCAAAGGTGCTGCGAAACCACTCACTATCATTAAAAGTTTATGGCTTGTGTTGCCGTGGCTTGGTCCTTCACTATTTTTTACTGTGTACTGTGTTTTCTGCATGTTGGACCATTAATCCTTACTGTCCTTACTGTTTGCTTTGTTATAAAGCAGAAATTGTTATATAAAGAGACTTTATTTTACAATTTTCACCATTGCCCCCTGAATGGCTTAATATTGAGTGTAAGTAAGTGACGTACCTTGTTTAAGTTAATTGTTTTATTGCTGAATTGTATAATTTGGGAGGGATTTTTTGTATATAAGACGGCTGTTTTTTCTAAAGCTTTTACTCCTGGAAGGCTTTTTGAGCTGAGCCACTAGAGTGTATACTGAGTGCATTTGTTATTAAAAGCTGGTGACCTGGTCTTGGTTTGGTTGTGGTTTTATTCATCAGTTTTTGCTTCTTTCATTGTTGGATATTTTGAATATATGGCCAGTGACCCTGCTTTTAATTTGTCAAGAAATTTGAGAGAGGAAAATTTGGATCCCTCCCAGTGTACTATGGACAGTTTCTTCAGAAATCATTGAGAAAATGAAGTTTCTACTGCTGAGGTGCTACCAACAACTTGGGAACGTCTTTTTTGAGGAGATTAAGAAAAATCGGACTTCTAATTCTTTCACTATGGTTGGTAAACACTCCACTAGAATTAAGTCTCCAGAAGCTTTAATGCTTTTTTCTAAGTTGGAACAGTTGTTAGTAAAGGAAACTACAGTATATTACAATATGCTGAGTCTACAGTGATATGTGGAACTGGACATTTCCCCCGAGGACTCAGAGCTTTTAAATATCCTTCCACCCCTTTTGAACAAGGAGGAAAAGCAATTTGAATCTAGGTGCGTGGTGGCTACCCATCGATGTGCAACGGAATGGCTTAATATTTTGATCGAAAGAGATATTACTAAGCAAAGGAAGCTTAAGCTGGAAATTTCTGTAGTGTGCTCCTCTCTAGCAGCTGCCTTAGGTACCCTAGATTTGGAGCATTGCTTAAAAGATATTAATGGGAAACTATCAACTTTGGAGCAGGATCTGTTGGAATACAAGAAGCATAAGTTACATAGAGATCTATGCGACTGTGAGAATGGTTCTGCCTTCCTCTGGTCTTTGAATCAGAAGAAACGCCATTCAAACATACAATTTTTAGATCATCGGGAAGGGAATTGAAGTTGGAATGGTGGGGCTTTGGCTTCGGTAGATGTCAATAGAGATAGCAGTAATTCTGAGAGTGATAATGTTTATCCTCCTCTCCCTAGATTTCATAGTGGACAGTATATGCAAGAAACCTTTTGGAGCAAAGAAAGGAAATGGAGCAGATTATATTACGACAATTACAGAGAGGGACAGCAGTATTTTCAGGGTAAGAGAACAAGGTGAAACTGATTGGAATACTGATAATTATACAAACTCACAGTGTCTAGTTATTAATTGATCCAATAGCACTTTAGATGAAGCTCTGTTGTCTGCTTTAAATTGTGGACTGAAATTTATTCCAACAGTGTTACCTAGACTTCATGAACTTAAAACTGAAGTGTTCCAACTGATAAAAAAACTGCATTTAAGAGACTATTTTAGGGTAAAGGATGGTGTAGAAAATGTATATTATATAACTGAAGATCATACTGATTCTGAAAGGCAAACATTTTGTCATGTGCTTCCAGTGTGCAGGATGAATGTAATGCATATTGTCATTTGAATACAGCTGACATTGTGTGTAAAAATAGTTTTATACCCCCTTTTAAACATGAAGGCATACAAAAATGTTATGCCATGATTACTTATGGTATAGACAAAGTGTTTTTTGATTTTATAGCAAATAAAAGTGAAGTATGTTATAACCTAACCACGAATGAATGGCAAGCTTTGAAGGAGTTTGGAAGCCAGAGAAATTTAATTATTAAACCCTCACATAAAGGCAACAAAATTGTTGCGATGCACTTTTCACAGTATTTAAATATGTCTTATGAGCTTTTGAATTATAAAGAGATTTATAAAGTTGTGAACACACAAGATTATCAGGAAGCATTACAACAATATCCACATTTATTGAATAGAGGTTATAGATTGGGATATTTTACCAAAATGGATATAGAAAAAAGATTTGTGTTGAGGGATGTGGAATGGTCTGTTTTTATTGTCTCCCTAAGATTCACAAAGTATGCATCATCCACCTGGTAGACCCATTGTTTCAGCATGTCAGTGCTTTCTACATAATATTTGACTGCTTCTGCATAATTATTTATTAAATCCTGCAGTCAGGCTACCATCTTATATTAAAGATTCGTTTGATTTGCCTTATAAGATATCAGATGTTCAATGGGAAAATGACATGCATTGGGTCACCATAGATGTGAAAAGTTTATATACGAGCATATCACATAATTTTAGAATGGAAACATTGCATTATTTTGGGGGGACAGTCCTATTTTTCTGCTATATTATGGATTTAGTTTATTTCAGTTTAACACATATTTTTTTTTAGTTTAATAAAATTTTGTACCATCAATTACAAGGCACAGCAATGGGGCCTCCATTTGCCCCAATGTACAGTATGCCAACATATTTATGGGCCTGTTTGAAATGGAATATCTTTATAAACACAAATCATTTTGTAAATTTGTTGTGAGGTACTATAGGTTTATAGATGACATGCTTTTTCTTTGTCCAATGTTTTATAGAAGATATACAAAAAAAATAGGTTTGGCATTAAGTTTGATGGCCTACAATGTGGGACTAGTGTTTTGTTTTTAGATATTTTTTTACAATGTAACTCTGATGGATGTATAAAAACTAGAGTGAATAGGAAGTTTGATGAAGCATTGGAGTGTGTTCAATGTAAGATGCATAAAAGGTTGGATATAGTGGGTGCTAACAATTATAAAAGTTATGAAAATGAGAATAACAATTTTTTATAGTTACTATGTACAATATTCTGAGTGAAAAAGTTAAAAAAGTTATACAATACTATTGGGACTTTTTATTGAAATATAAAAATTTACAGAAACTAATAGAAAAGGTCCCAATGTTCTCTTATATGAGAGGATACAATATAAAGGATATTGATGTTCATAATAGATATGAACAACCTGCAAATACTTTAGTAAGGCAACCTGATAATATGGGTACTTTTCCTTATAATAACTTGCAATTATATTACACAATCATTTGAAAAAATAAATGGAGTTCTTTTCAAACCCATTGACGGATATTGTTGCCAAACAGAAAGTGCAATTTATGCTTTGAAATGTGGTTGCAGTTTATTTTATATTGGTGAGACTAAGAAGGCATTTAAGCTCCGGTTGCAGGAGCATTTAAGAGACATCAAGAATGGTAAACTCAAAAGTCTCTTAGTAAGACATTTTAAATATTATCATGCATGTAGTCCTGAAAGCCTGAAGGGGACAATTTTAGAAAAGATAAATGTTGAATTAATAAATTTTAACATAAAGCAGAAATTGTTATATAAAGAGACTTATTTATTTTAATTTTTTCAACTTTGCCCCCGGAGGGCTTCTTCTGTAGGGTTAGGGTCTGAGTTTTGCATGTGGGTGTGTCTAAATGTGTTTGTGACACTTTTGTAGTCTTTAGAAACTGTAGTTTCTATGAGTACTAGTTTTCAATTTGTTGTCAAGAAGAATGAAATGAACTGATCAACTAATATTGATTAATTACCTTACTAATTAACTACTACTCACTGACTACTTAAGGGCATGTTCTCAATGTTGTTTTTATCTGAAGAAGTCACAGTATTTACTGTGATGAAAAGCGCTTCATTTTGGATTAAACTGCTTGTTCTTACGTTTTGTGTTTGGTGCCTTCCTTCCTGCAACCAGTTTTTAGTTTTGTGTTCTTTCATCGGCTTGTGTCTTGAGTTAATTGTTTTATTGCTGAATTGTATAATTGGGGAGAGATTTTTTTGTATATAAGAAGGCTTTTTCTAAAGCTTTTACTCTTGGAAGGCTTTTTGAGCCAAGGCATTAGAGTATACTGAGTGCATTTGTTATTAAAAGCTGGTGACCTGGTCTTGGTTTGGCCATGGTTTTATTCATCAGTTTTGCTTGTTTCATTGTTGGATTATTTATTTATTTATTTTTATTTAAATTTGTTGACCGGGAGTGTCCAACTGGACATAGGTCCATTTTCAGCGGAGGCCTGGGGAGAAAAGCTCCACAGTTAAAATAAACAGATAGTATATACATTGGATTACATAGTGATTAACAATTTACATAGCAATTACTTACAACATATTTACAGATGAAGAACATAGTACATCAGTAGACAACTAGAATCTTTATCTGTGAAGTGCATACCAGACATTAACAAATGTTACAAGAAGAAGAAGTTCGTGCTGTATAATAAGTACTGGCTTATGAGCATCTGAGCTTGCTATAATCAAGGTAGTTAGTGGAGTGGAAAGAAAGGTAGTGGTTGGATGGGGTAGATGATATTAGAGTGGGAGTTGCAAGGGCATAGCCAGCATGTTTTTAGTTGCACTTTTAGTAAAGTTTTGAAGTGGGTGCATGATGGTATGGAGGTAATTGTGGGTGGGAGTGAGTTCCATAATTAACTCTATGGATAACTTTGTAAAATAGTCTGAAATTAATTTACCTGTTTTAGGCCATAAAGATTGTAACTTACAGTTCTGATTGCAGACAGAGACAAAATGTCTGTGAAAACCAGGACTAGGAATCCTACCTACTGTATTGTTCTTAGAGGTGAACTAATTGCTACCCTGGAAGTGTGGAAGTTTTGAAATGGTTATATAGCTTCCAGATGTTATAACACATCTTAGCAAAGCTCTATGTGTGTGTATGGTAGCACATATGTGCTAGATTCTGGTTAATTTTTTAGTAAAGGAGGTAGTGTGGGAACGAGAGTCAGATGACCAGATGTATGTGATGTCATTCTGTAATCCAGCCCTGAAATGATGTTTTAATACTATATAAGACAGAAATTGCAGAGCAGTCTGTTTTTGAAACCTGACAAAGAAAGAAGACCACTCAGCCACTTCATCATATCTTGCTCTAGTAAGTGAACTAGGGAACAGTTATTCATTAGATCATTCAGGGAAATATCATGAGATTAGTTAAATATTGTTTTTCAGTATCTGTGTGAATCTTTCCATCTGTGTTATTTTTAATATTTCCTATGATTGAAACTCTGTTTATTGTAAATAGATATTTAGTATTTTCATGTTCTTTTATTATTTATTTATATGATCATAGGAGGTTACTAGGCTAATGGCCTTAGGGCCCTTACAAGCCTAGCCACATTCTTACCCTCATTTCATGATCAGCACCTATTGCCCCTATCCAAAATGGACAGAGGTGAAAGTCCCAGGGTGAATTTACAGTCACCCATCCAATCATCCAGATTGCATTTGAAGAGGGCCAATGAGGTGCCCTGTTTCGCATGAAGTGGAATTGTGTTCCAAAGGTGTGGTGACCTCTGGTAAACAAATCTGCCCCCTCCAGCAGGTTTTATTAATGTCACATACCAGGTTAAGGTCTTTAGAGTGAGTAACCCATGTACCATTTAACTTTCGTATATGAAGCATTTCCAATAATGCAGGGTCAGAGAATGCCTTATATGCAAGGCAGAGATCACCTCTGAATAATCTGTATGAAACAGAATAAAGTGACAGTGATTTCAGATGTTCCCCGTAGGACAGATGGTGAAGACCTTGAATTTTCCTTGTGAGGAGCCTTTGTTGTTTCTCCAATTGCTGCAGGTGCTTAGAAAGGTACATACCAAAAGGGGAGTTGCACTCAATTATTGGCCTGATGAGGGAAGAGTACAGGGAGGTAATAACTTATTTTTTTTTCTGGAGGCAATGCCCTTACATATTAGATGAGCAATATAGAATGCCCTTCTTACCACTGTGGAGACATGGTGGTCAAAGGTAAGGTTGCTGTCAACCTGTGTGCCCAAGTCTCTCACCACTGAGTGTGTAATTAACATGTTGCTATTGATGTGGTAGTTAGCAGGGACATTGCCCTTACTGAAAGGGATGATAATACATTTTTTTGCATTGAGTTTAAGGCCATGACTTTGGCACCAATCATTAGTTTGTGTAGAGTAAGACCCTCTTGTAGGATGTTGACATAATTTGGATATTCTGTGACTGCTCCCAGTTTGCAGTCATCAGCAAACTTTGTCATCCACAGACCTTTAGTTTTTGCTTGTACTTCAGAGAAATAGATTCCAAACAGTAGAGGTCATAGGACTGATCCATGTGGAACACCACTGGTTACAGGTCTGCTGTTGGAGGTGGATTCCCCACTTTTAGCTATATGGGTTCTATCATTGAGTCAATTAGTGACACATCTGGTGATATATGGATTGATACTTAGATGGGTGAGTTTGTCAATGATACCTGAATGGGGGATAGTGTCAAACACCTTGGCTAAGTCTAGGTAAGCTGTAAGCATATATTTCCCCTCATCTAGGGCCTTGGTGACTGTCTCAAAGAAGTCCACCAGGTTTAACAGGTACAATCTCCCTTTGACAAATCCAAACTGAGTAGGGTCAACTGTTTGGAGATTACCTATATCTTTTTGATGAGGTCCATGATGATGATTTGCTTCATTGCCTTGCAGATAAGGATAGTCAGGATAATAGGTCTATAGTTCCTGGGGTCAGTGGAAGCACCACCTCTGTGCAAGGGAGTAATGGTGGCATCTTCCATTCAGCTGGGATGAAGCTGGTGCTTAGACTATGACTGAAAAGAGTACCCAATGGCGCGGCTAATTCTTGTTGGAGCCCATGTAGGACATAGGCTGGAATGTTATCAGGTCCCATACATACTACATATATACTAGTGTATACTAGGCTAACACCCACTAGTGACTTTATAAGCCTAGCCACTCAACCAAATGTTTCCCTTTAGCTGTCATATCTTGGGAGTGTATATTGAGTGAGCGGTATGTTAGTTTGGGCATTACTATACATTACATACAGGTTGCATGTTAGTCTGAACATTTTTGCTGACTGCCTCTGTTCATCAGAGACATGGGATCCAGACCTGAGATGAATTTCCAATTTATCATCCCTGATCTAGGTTATGTTTGAAAAGGGTTAGGGAGTGACTCTGCTGCACATTGAGGGGGAGCCTATTCCAGAGAATGGGGATTCTTTGAGATACATATCTGTCTCTCCAACATGTCCTATTAATCTTGTATCTGGAAAATATCTGTAACTGTCTCAAAATGTTCCACAACACTATAATGTCTCTTTCTAGTTTTGTCAGGCATAAAATAATATCATCTGCAAACACAGCCAGCTTTTCTTGACTGCCATACCAATTATATCCTTGAATTTCTGACTCCCTTATTTTATTTGCCAGTGGTTCTAAATATAATGCAAATAACAAAGGAGAAAGAGGACATCCCTGCCTGGTTCCTCTGATCAAGCAGAAATTATCAGAGAAGACCCCACCTTCTTTAATTTTACACCTCTGATCCCTCATATATCCTCCTAACCAGCCTTATAATTTTTCCAGGAAATGCAAATGGTTCCATTGCCCTGCTCATAAAATCCCAGCTCACTCTGTCAAATGCTTTCTCTGCATCAAGACCCACCAACAACAGTGGTATTTTCTTGCATTCTGCTTCCCTCTGGATCTGTTAGTGTTGTCAAATATTTGCCTGCCCTCCCCAAAACCACATTGGTCCATATCTATAAATTTTGGCATTACTTGTGCCATTCTTTTAGCCATTGTAGATATGAATACATTATAATCATGGTTTAGTATTGAAATGGGCCTGTATGAAGCTGGATCTGATGGATCGTTACCCTCTTTAGGTATTACAGCTACCACTGTTTTCTTCCAGGACGTTGGTACTTCTCCTCCTCTTAAAATACTGTTAAACACAACCTTCTATAGCTTTATCAAAATTTTCCCTCCTAGCTTCCAAACGTCCACAGGAATACCATCTATCCCAGAGGGCTTTCTTGCAGATTGGTTTTATATCACAATTTTTATTTTATCTCCTCCTATCCTAAATGTTAGTAATTGAGCCTCACCTACCTCTAACCTTGGCATATTTAATTCTTCCATAAACATCTCCATTTGTATGATTTCTTGATTTCCACATTTCTCTCCTTAATCAGTCTTTCATAACATTTCCAAAATACTTCTGGTACCTCTACAGGATCTCTTGTTACCTTCCTTGTTATATGCTGCCTAAGCTTATAGACATCCCTTTCTACTTTCTGCTGCCTGAGTCATTGTGCTAAAAGTTTGTGTGTTCTAGTGTTATCAAAAAACAGTTGCTTAACAGCAGTCTTTATAAACTTGTGTATATTATGGAGGTAATCCTTTATTTTCCGCTTAGCATTCTGCAGTTGACCCTCTTCTTCTTCTGTGAGATTCCTCCTATTCTGCAATACTTTAACCTTTGTCAGTCCTTCTAAATAATTCTTGTTACTTCTTAACCATCACTCTCTTTTTTTAGTTCCACCCTATTTTTAAACTCCCCCTTAATTTTATCCCACTCCGTAGCTATATTTTCAAAAGTAATTTCTATCCTCTCCCATACTCCTGAATGATCTCCACTACCCATTCCTTAAATTCCTCTATTTTCAACAGATAGGTGGGAAAGCGCCAGTGTCTCTTTTTTATTGCATTACCCTGTGTTTTTATTTTAGTTATTATTAGTGCATGATCTGAAATAGTTATTGGATCCATATCATGACCTTTAATTAAATGCACATGTTCCGGTGAAATGTAAATTCTGTCTAACCTAGCCCAGTTTTTATATCTTGGGGAATCATATTTAAATTCACTCTGAACTCCTATAACTGAATTTACATTATCTATGCCAATTATTTTCATAAATGTCTTCAGAAATCTACCTTCCTTTGTTATACATTCCCTTCTGGGCCTCCCAGATACATCTTCACATCTGCAAATCAAATTCCTTGCTGAAAACTGATAATTTCTCCCAGAAATTTCTTAAGTTCCATTACAGCAGTTTTAGGTGGAATATAATTACATACCTGTATAATCCTCCTCCCTTGCCAGTAGCCCCTTAGCACAACAAATCTGCCATTATTATCTTTTTTATCTTCTTCTATCAGTATTGAAGATCATCTTGCAATTAATATACATACTCCTCTTTTCCTTTGTCCCAGGCATTCTGCTGAATAACCATCCTGAAAACCTTTCTGTATCTAATTCACATGCTAATTTTTTCCAAGTGTGTCTCCTGTAACATGCACCATATATTTTTAATATAGTTCACTATTCTTTCTTTTTTGTATTTATCTGTCAGACCATGACATTCAAAGACATTACAGGAAGCTTCATTGTATTAAAAAGTTATTATTCCCACCTTTTGTGTATAATACCTTTTGTTAAATGTCTAGTTACAGCTTTTGTGTTACATGCATACAGTGTTTGGCAGGTTGAACTTTTATATAGTTGCTTCTTGTCATATCCGTTTGAGCCTATGTCACATCTTACAAAACCTTTTGTTTTATTGAAAGCCCTCAAACAAACAAAAGAACCCAATACCCCCTAAACGCTATTAATTTAATACTAACACACAAAACTACGTATATCTTCAAATATTGAAGTTTTACCCTCCTAATAGGAACAAATGTCCCAAACTGACAGCCATACTTATCTTTATAGCTCTTACGGCTGAGAAACCACAGAATGCTTTCACTGAACACTATATCATAGGCCAGTTTCTCATTTTTCCCCCAGCCAATCACTCTCCACCAAACTGTAACCAATGTCTCTTTATCAGATTGTCTCCATGGAGACATGAGAACCAGACAGCTAATTTTTCAATATCAGGTTGTTACCATGGAGGCATGAGAGCCAGACAGTCAATTTCTCTTTATCAGATTGTTTCCATGGAGACATGAGGACCAGATGCAGAACTGCTACTAAGCAGACATTAGTTTGTTATACAAAAGCTTCATAACATTCAATATTCTTTTCCATTTACTTGCTTTCTCTTAAAACGTGTTAGTAAATCAATCTAAGGTCATTAATCCAGTGATTCCAATATGCAAGAATGAGAAAAAGCACATTATTTTTCTTTTGTAATGCTCTTTTAACCAGGCTTATTTTTTTATTGCAGTGCCTACATTTCTTGGAAAAAACAGCAGCACTCATTTACACTTAAAAATAACTGAGAAAACTTTACTTTATAGCATGCAAAGTTGGCTTATTCTTCTTCATCAACATTTAACTTCATTCAGAAAAAATAGGCTCTTTCTCCACAAATAAGCCTCTCTTCAAAGTTTGCACATTTCCCAGTAACAGCATTACAATGTATCTTACTGTGCTTCTCTCTTCCTATCCCCAAACTTGTCAGGAAAAATGTAAATGCAGTACTTTTCTTCAGACTGAGAATCCTTCTTTAAGGTTGGAATGGGTAATGGTGGGGGTTACTTAAAAGGAAGAAGCTCCAAGCTGTTTACTTATTTTGAGTTTGGTAGTCAGGCTGTCCTACTACACTGTCTTTCAGCGAAACTCCAGGAAGCACTACCTATTTCATGATGACAGGGGAAGTGGATTCTAGTAGGTTTGCAAAGGATGCAAAAACACACAGGCACTAAGCAAAATTGGTCAGTCTTACCTTCGTTTTGAAGGTACTTCTTATCAGAGCACTACACACAATGACACCCAAAACATATTCATAAATTAAAATATATCAAATGTCATGCTTATAAGTATATAGCTGAGCTACATAAAATAAATTGTATACTACCTTCAATCTTAAAACCCAAACATTGGAGAGTCTTCCCTCCTCCCTTAAAGCAGTCAATGTCTGGCAGATAGCACAGAGATATGAGGCTATAAGCAGTTAAGAAGTTGCTACCTGTAGTCCAGGGTTTAATAACTCAGCCAACATTTATCTACTGTGTGAGTTTGAACAAGTCACTTAACCAGCCAGTGCTCTGGGTCAATTGGGAAGCTATACTAAGTTCATTAATGGTCTCCTTAACAACATGCTTAGTACTGATTTGAAACAATCTTTTAATCAACTAGTACAGTGCATTACTGACTGATCCAGACACTGAATGGGATTCCAAAACCTCATGCACTACACTACTGCTTCAAATGCCAAGAGCTGTTAACGGGATTCACAGAGTTTGATAATGGTATTTGTAACTCTCTCCATCTGTGCACCAGATGAGCTGACAGCTTTTCTGAGGTGTTGCAAACACTATTCATGTGTGATGTGCATGTTAATTGTAACCCTGACAATGCAGATTATTATCTAATGTACTAATGCAGTGTAATTTCACTTTGTTTAATTTATGCTTATCTCCACCCATAAAAAGTAAATGACCACATGTTAAATGTTTTGTCTCTTTCTCTATAAATAGATATATTCAGAGATATCTTTCCATAATACACACATGCACACACTACTTTCAATGTAAGGTCTGCTTATCTTGAACTGCTATAAGTCTTAAAAGGGTAACCTACGAGCGGACAAAGATTGATTGCTCAGGCTATAGTTGCCTGTGGTTCAACTCACTGACAATCAGACTGAATGTGAAATGCTGTTGGTAGTTTATTTTATATTTTTTCAATCTTACTTTTCTAAATTTTGACATTGAAAGTTTATGAGAAAACAATTAGGATGCATTTATTATTTTTATTATTTTAATAATTTTGGTATATACTGTAGAGTCCTTTTTCATTATTTTTCCTCCAACTAACCCCAGTATGGTTAAACAGCACACCTGGATGTTTGCACAGTTTGGGTATTCGTTGACTACAGTCTGATCAGTTGTGCAAATCTCCTATTCCTGAAGTAGGACTGTCTCAATACAGATAATAGTGCCAAAAAGAGTTATATTTCAGGATGTAAAGAGAGTATTTCACCCTGGATTTAAACGTTTTGTAATGTCATCCACTTACTCAAGTGCATCATTTACATTTGTGGTAATATTTGCTGCATGTTTCAAGGTCAAGGATGAAAATGTATGGTATGTAAAATTAAACTGAAAATCTGGGAACTAAGCTCATGATATTTAAGTGTAATTTTCATCTTTAGAACGAGAACAGATTACAGTGGTTTTGGAACATGTGCAGAAGTTCAGAAGACAATATGCTGAAGAAGATTTGAGACCAACCGGAAGAAGGCAAGAGGAAATTAGGGCATCCAGGAAAGAGATGGATGAGGTGTGTAAGACAAGACCTGTGACAGTCAGGCATGACTGTTGAACAAGATAGGAATGTGGCAATGAATCAAGAGACAGATGACAACAGTTGACATAACACCCCAACCCCATGTAGAAAATGGGAAAAGGGGAGACTGATGATGATGATGATGACTGGAGGTCCTCATCACTTAATTAAGAAACCCTGTTTTAGACTGTAAATGATGCAGCCACCTCCAACTCTTCTTGACCATAAAAGTTTGAGGGAAATTAGATATAAAAATCCTAAAGGTATTTTTCTTCAGGAGGGTAACTTTACACACCAACATTATCTGTAATTAGGTAAGGGACAGAAGTGCACTCCGACTGCTGCTTATGAAAATTCTAGGAGTATTCATTTCAGAGAAGAACACTCCTTCCAAAGGATGAAGAAAGCATAACAATTTTATGGTGGGTGTGGGGGGGCGGTTTAACAGAACAAAAATGGACCCTGCTTTGAACACGTCTTCAAATTAGTCTATGTGTTTGTTCATTAAGGAAGGTATAAGGCAACTGTGGGATTCTCTTTTCAAAGGCATGATGATTCTGTAAAAATCTGTTAAGTAAACAGAACAACAATGTGACATTTCCTACACTCTGAAACTGCAAATCTTTCCAGGTGCATGACTGCAAATGCACATAAAAATTTGACAGTTTCAGCACAGCACTCATTACTCAGTTGGACAGGACAACATATTCTCTCAGATTTCATATGTAGAGTAATAGGCTCAGCAAAAGGTAAAGTCATCTTCTAAATACATATTCCCACCGCAGTAGAAGAATTGGAGGTGCACTTCAAATCCTTCCCTGCATGCACAGTATAAGAAACTCCCGTATAAAGAGCAAGGCAACTTTTGCAGATGTCCTTGGTGTAACATGAGTACATAGATTCAAATACATTATATTCTGCTCCATGTTACAAAATACAGATTAGTTTTACAAACCCAATTTGAACATGGAATTTAGAAGCTCATTCTCAATGTATTTGTTGTATCTTACATTCTGACAAATATCCAGCTGTTACACTGGTCTGGGGGCTGGCAGGTAAAGATGAGTGTAACACACATTATTAATATTGTACCAGAAAAGTGCATGTGTTTGAAAACTCAGAAGAAAACCTTATAGTGAAAATATGTCTAGGCACTTGTTCATGGAAGGAAAGTTCATAAGAAACCAAAATTTGGTTTGTCCCTCACTGCCAATGCAATAGATGAGACACATGAAAAGACACAGCATGTCAAATCTGTGCACATTGTCAATGAAAAATAAATCAAAGGTATTTAGCACTCTTACTTTTTTTGAAGAGAGAATGGACAAAAATAGCATCAGTTAAGGAAAAGCGTAAGAATTATTGTGAACACAGAAACAACTTTCCATTTATTCATTTGCTCTTTACTACAGAAATTGTAGATGTTTATGTTCCTGAACTGAAGAACTGAGCCAAAACTGTGACCTTGGTGAGCTGTATGATTCATTAGTAAGATTGTTTTAAATTATTTATTTATTTGTCTTTGCTTACTAGGAAAATCCAACTGGGCAAAGCCCATTTACAATGGAGGTCTGGGGAGAAAAGGTCCAGCAGATACATTGACAAAATTTTTTTTTTTTTTTTTACAAAGCTACATTATATAGATATTTTTAAGACATCTAGATACAAACAGGTAATTGTTTTGTAGTGATACTATACAAAAATAAAACAGGTACTTCTCATTGACATTATATATGATATTAAATTCCAAATTTAAAATATTTAATGTGCAGATGATTCATGCACAATATATGTGACAAACAGACATTAGATAAATCTTATAAGAAATGTGTAAGAAAGGTTACAGTATAGATGCTAAGAATAAATAAAATAAGATTTTATAAACAAAAGCTAACTGACTTCAGTTATTGGCTTAGCTATTGGTATAATTCTAACGGGATCCTATATATATATATATATATAGAGAGAGAGAGAGAGAGATTAGATATAGATATATATGTAAATATATATATATATATATATATATGTATATATATATATATATATATATATATATATATATATATATATATGGGTCACCTTCAGATGCCCGACAACGCGTTTCGCTGACACGGAATCTGACGGAACGAAAACACCGACAACGCAGATGACTGACAAGGTGAGAACCCGACGGACTCGGTAAGTGTGCGATAGAGTGAGGGATTTAGTGTTAGGGAGCGGACAGGTAAGTATGCGATAGTGAGGGACTGTGGGTTTAGGGGTGGGTTAAGTGAGTTAGGGTTAGGGTGCAGGTAGGGTGTGTGTGCGATAGTGAGGGACTGTGGGTTTAGGGGTGGGTTAAGTGAGTTAGGGTTAGGGTGCAGGTAGGGTGAGTGTGCGGTAGTGTCGGACCTTGGGGTTAGTGGGTAAGTGAGTTAGGGTTAGGTGCAGGTAGGGTAAGTGTGCAGTAGTGTCGGACCTTAGGGTTAGGGTTTGGGTTAGGGATAGTGGATATGTTATGTAGTGTACTGTGTTGTTTACGTGTAGTGTGTTGGTGTAATGGTTTTCGGTGTTTTCCGTTGTCGGTATTTTTTGTTGTCGGTCTTTTGGTGTCGGTGATTAGTGTGTCGGCGAAAAGCGATTTCGGGCATATGAAGGTGATCCATATATATATATATATATATATATATATATATATATATATATATATACACACATACTTACATATATACATTACCCTGGTGAAACAATACTCTGTTCTATATAGTATATACTGTCTATTCAAACTACTGCTAGCATGATTATTAGCTTGAATAAAAGCTGCAAGAATAATATGAAATATAAAGGGTTAATTTAAAAATAGTGTAAAATGCTGAAAAATAAGAAATAGTAAGTGTGTTGGCATAGCATAGTTAAGATTTTGGCATCCATGTGAAGGAGTACGTTATTAAGAAACAAAGTCTGTAATAACTACGTAGATGGCAGCTGCAAGGACATCCAATTAAGTAAAGAAATGTAACATCAAGTTTCATATAGTGCTGGAACACCACATTTCAGATAATGCAAGACTGAGTTTCCATGTATCATTAAACTACAAAGAACTAAGGACAAGGGAACAAAGGAAAACTGTTATACAAGGAAAAGAACTGTATTACATCAGACTTTGAGAAAAATACCAGACCTTCTGGTATAAAAGTAACTATGCATAAACAGACTTTGGGAATTTGCTATAGAGAGCTGACAGCATATGTGTTGCGTGTTTGTAGAATCAAAGTCAAATGTAACAGAAATGTTGTACTAACTAAAGCAGTTTATGGTTGTCGCCTCACAGCAAGAGGTTCTCCGGTTCAATCCTCGGCTGGGGTGCCTTCTGTGCGGAGTCTGCATGTCCTCCCCGTAGTCGCGTGGGTTTCCTCCGGGTACTCCGGTTTCCTCCCACTTCTCAAAGACATGCTGTAGGTGGATTGGACACTCTAAATTGGCCCTAGGTGTGATTGTGTGCATGTGTGTGCCTTCTGTGGAAGGTTGGGCGCCGGGCTGGCAACTCAACACCGTAAAACTCCACTGCCAATCATGAGCAGACAGGTGTTCCGCTGTGGTGACCCCTAACTGGGAAAAAGCCAAAAGAAGAAGAACTAAAGCAGTTTACTGAAGCAGTTTGCCTCCGTGTATTTATTGTACTTAGTACAATCCAGTATCTAAAAGTAGCTGTTCATACTAAGAGTTAATATACTGTGGTGTGCTTGCATACAAATCTAAATAACAAAAAGGAACCAACAGGATGGCAGTACAGAATTCTTCAATGGTGAACCACAGTTGACGGACCGCATGGTTTCTCTTTGTGACAACTACAGCTACTTTTTCATTTTATTCAGTTAGTACGTCCATTTGCAAAGCAAACGTTTGCCTCCTTCTTCTGCATAGTATCCAGTAGCAGAACAGTGCATCTCTGCAAGTTTCACAGGTCCTGTACATTTGCACAGCTGAATCTGCCAGCTGTGTTGACCAACTTTTGGGAGAATCCATGAGGGACTTCCATGCTTTTTCGACAGAAGATTTGGCCACCTTCCACACAGAAACTGGTAATTCTTTTCTTTGTTTCTCATTCTACAGCATGGATGTCATAAACAACAGAACTGTAAAGTGTACCACTACCTTTCAGGTACACAGTAGTAATAGTCCAGCACATATATTGTCAGGATTTAAAGATTGGTATAAACAGAACTGTAGCACATGCAGTACTTTATTACTTAATGTTAATGTCAATGCTTTATATAAATGCATTATGTTTGACTGGTATAAACAGCAACATCATTTGTATGACAGTAAACGTTTATTTCCTGTCACTACGTGTAAAATGTAATTTCAGAGTTACAATATCAGTCGTCAGTTTTTTTACATCTTCTGTACATCTTGCTAGACAAAAGTAGCATAAAACCACTGCACATTATAAAACAGATAAGAACAGAGATGAAGTTCATGGTGAACTGACAAAAAGAGTTAATAAACTTCTAAGACACAGTCAGAGTGAGTTCAAAAAGTTCAGACAACATATGCAAACACTTTTTCAAAAGTGCATAAGAGCTTTAAAGTCAGCAAAACAAAAAAGGTGACAAATATAATCTGGTTAGTAAAGAATTAAAGCAGCAGCAGTTAATTGCGCTGATAGGTTCATAGGTTCATACTAGGCTAACTGCCCTTGCGAGCCATTTTAAGCCTGGCCAATTATCCTTTGTGAGACTCAAACCCTGTACCTTGTGTTTGTAAGGCAAACATCTTAACCATTAGGCCACCCTCCCAACCCACTTTTAAATAATTTATGACATACTATTCTACCTTTAGAAAATGGTTAAGGTTACACAGCACAAACTTTCATTCAGTTAAAGCAAGGCACTTAAATAGTGATTTTAAAACCATTTCAAAAAACAAAACAGTTCTAGGGCATAGAAATCAAATGAGAGTAGTTAAACGCAAAAAAGACATGACGTCACAAAACTGACATGCATGCATTTTTTTTTCATCTAAAGTGCAGCAAAAGGCAGACCACAGCAAATATAAATCATGTAAATATATCTGTTTTAAGGATGTGTTAGTTAAATCAATATCTCTTTTTTTCTTACAATATATTGTAATTGTATCCTAGCATAAAAAACTCCACAAAAAACAGTCTTCAAAAGCAGTATTATGCATAGTCAGGCAAATTACGAATGTTTATTAATGAATGACTGAAGGTATGAGTAAGTGCTAAAGGAGTTATGGGTTAAGCATCTGGAATGCGCAGAAAGAAAAAAAGTAATGTAACCTCAAATCTTTCCAGGCTGGAATGAGTAGTTACAAGAAATGTTGCATAAGATAAAATGTTACTGGTACTGAAATTTATAAGGTCAAGGAAACAAGAGTGGTTGTCAGGCCAAATGGCTTACATTTTTCTAAAACATTATTGTTAAGTATTCACGTACAGCATTAAGCAAAAAGCACAAAACTCTAATCCTGTTTAGTAATTGTAATAAAATGTCACAATTGTGCATATATGTCATTAATAATCTGTTTGCAAGTAAATACTATGAGTACAGTCAGTACATGGCCTATAGTATGCAGTTAAATTATGCAGGTCCCTTTACAAAAATGGAGGGTACAAATAACTACTAGTAACAGTAAACGTCTTTTCAAAACTGGTAAAAGAAATTCCTATTACAACTTTGACAGTATAGGCAACAGCAAAATAAATAAGCAAATGTGTAAGAGCTAAGTGTCACAATCTAAATAACAGCCAAAGGGCAAGCATACATTCAATTCTCACAGCATAAAACAAACAATACTGCAATAAAATGATGTATACTAAAAGGTATGTAATTAGCAGGCTTCAGTTTAATGCTAGGTTTAAAAACTGGACTGAGTGTACATTACAGCCATGTATATACAAATACAAAAATCTGTACAAGCAAGTGTATTCTGTACAGTATATAGTAAATGGTTTATCTATGTAAATAGAGTACTAAGTCAAAGCTTAACATTTGTGATGTGCTTTTTTTTCAAAAACAAGACTGCAATGCCTTTGCAATACCATTGTCAATAAATTGCAGTATAAAAACATCACTGTATAAAGTCATATTCAGATTCATCCACTAATAGTAATGGTTGTCATCACTGTGTTGACAATATTAAACTGTGTTAACTTGTTGTATTAAAAGGAAATCTAAAGGTTTTGTTTCCCAATGTGTTTCTAGTTAATAGCAATATAACTTGACTATAGACAGTTTTGTATTTAAAACAAAACAGAGGGAATGTATACAGTGATAGATATGTTTAAATATGTATAAATGCATGTGCACATCTATTTGCTAGTTAGATGCATATACACATCTGTTGCTATAATATATGTAAAAATAATATAATTAGTTAAATACATGTATTTCTGTTTGGTAGCACACGTATTCTGGTATAGCTTGAGACAAGCTGAATGTTCAGTGTCTGGAACATGTTTCAAGGACTATAGATAAAAATGCAGCTGCGAGACAAGGCAGCATTCAACACAGACATCTGCATTTCATTTGCATCATTGTGAACATCAAAACAGAGGGAATTACAATAGTTCACGAATGCTACAAAATAGAACACAAGACAATTTTAGTTGTAAAAAGCATACAGCATGTACGTTTAAAAAAATAATATTTAACAGAAATATAACAGCATGGTTAGCTAAACAAGGTCAGGCATACATAAAAGTAGAGAAACAATCAAATACTGACATAAACATTTCAATAAACAGCTCTATTTCTATTAAATGCTGTACATTACCCCCTGACAATGTAACAGTTCTGACAAGGGAAGACATCATGCAAAAATGTCACAGTGTGTAGACAATAACACAAAAATAAGAATAAACTCAACAAAGGGGAAAAAAGGGTATGATTTCTACCAATACTCTGTTTATTTGTATAAACAACACAGTAATACAAGAAAAAGGACCATGGGTTAAAATACTTACCATTCTGGGTAATAAACCAGTACTTCATGCAGATCAAGTGGTAAAAGTACCATCCACTTGTACCATGATAGGACAACAATACCAAAAGACAATATTGCACTTCAATATTACATTTCCAAGTTTTAAAGATACCAAATGCAAATTTAAAAGACCTTGGTATGAAAACTAGTAAAACAAGATATCTCACAGATTATACATTTACAAGCACAAGGAAATCTTACTATTTAGTAAGTCATTACAAGTATCTTTGATAGACAGATTACAATTTAGTATAAATGGACAATATTGCCTTCAAATTTCAAAATGTTTGTTAAAGTGGCAACACAGTTTGTATGTGTGGTTTCAAATAACCCAGTGTTAATAGTAAAAGGCAAAAACAGAAGCTGACACTGCCCATAATTGGTACGACATTTTTAAAAAATGGTCATCATCTGGAACCAAATTGCTAAATTGGTTAATACATCCTGTGTTAATAGTTTTAAAAGTCATAATAATAATAATAATAACAGCTTACAATAGTTTATATGCTGCAGGTTACAAAGAATTGCAATAACTCAACAAGTTATGATTGTAAATATGAGCAAAGTGGTAAATGCTGTAAATAGCAATGCTGATAAAACAAATGCATTTTTTTTTCTTTTTCTGAAGTTTAGTCCATTCCTCAGACAAATCAAAAAAGGGAAACTGAAAGAATACTCTGTTCTATATAGTATATACTGTATTTTCAAACTACTGCTAGCATGATTATTAGCTTGAATAAAAGCTGCAAGAATAATATGAAATATAAAGGGTTAATTTAGAAATAGTGTAAAATACTGCAAAACAAGAAGTAGTAAATGTGCTGGCATAGCATAGTTAAGATTTTGGCATCCATGTGAAGGAGTACGTTATTGAGAAACAAAGTCTGTAATAACTACGTAGATGGCAGCTGCAAGGACATCCATGAAGTATAGAAATGTAACATCAAGTTTCATATAGTGCTGGAACACCACATTTCAGAAAATGCAAGACTGAGTTTCCATGGATCATCAAACTACAAAGAACCAAGGACAAGGGAGCAAAGGAAAACTGTTATACAAGGAAAAGAACTGTATTACATCAAACTTTGAGAAAAATACCAGACCTTCTGGTATAAATGTAACTATGCATAAACAGACTTTGGGAATTTGCTATAGAGAGCTGACAGCATATGTGTTGCGTGTTTGTAGAACCAAAAGTCACATGTAACAGAAATGTCGTACTAAATACAGCAGTTTACTGAAGCAGTTTGCCTCAGTGTATTTATTGTACTTAGTACAATCCAGTATTTAAAAGTAGCTGTTCATACTAAGAGTTACTATACTGTGATGTGTATGCACGTAAATGCAGCTAACAGCAAGATAAACAGAAAGACGTGCATAGAATTCACAGAATTCTTCACCTGGGAGGAGATGATTGACAACCCTGACTGTTCTGCTTGTAGAGGCTTGCATATCTCTCCTAATGTTATCTGTATCTTGGCTAAGACCTTTTCTTCACCTATAGTGACTTTTTAGGGAAGATCAGTCTCCTAAGATTATCTACATAGCTAATCAAAAACAAAACTATACAAAGGTACCATTTCTCAATACCAGAAGCCTAAACAAGGAATTCCACTCCCTACAGGTGTTATTAACCCTTGAATATTTAGATATCTGTATAGTTACTGAAATATGGTTTCAGAACAGCAAAAGCACCTCCGGACTGCAGGGTTTCCTAACACTCTTTCAGATCCAACACTGAAAATGGCAGTGCTATTGGAAGGAGAATGCCTGTATTCCTAACAAGCCATCTCACCTCAATACTCTTAAGCAAGTGCAATGGCCTTGAATTACTTCTTATCTTTCTCATGGTACATAGAACTCCATATCATATCTTAGCCAGCCATTGTACTCCCTCCATGTGTGCTACTGACCATGAAAGCCTTTGCCACTATAATCTACAAAAACTTCAAAGGAAAATGCTTCATGTCTGATGGTTTGGAAGATGAAGTTTGGCTTGAGTCAGATATCAGTGGTTTAATTGATATCACAGAATCAGATGTTTAAACCTGTAAAGACTCTGTGAGAAAATACAATTGCAATCTTTCTTCCTGTCTCTCAAGGTAGAAGAGGAAAATCCCAACATATTTTGCAGCTTTAAGGAATGCAGGCTACTTCAAGACAAAACAAACCTTAAGCCTGCCTTTCCAGTTGCAGATTCTTCTCTCCATGTGGCAAAGAAAAAATCACACCGCCTAACTACTAAGTAGGCAAATACTAAATAAAAACCATCAGAAAAACATACAAAGTCAAATGTGCTCAAAATAATGTGATCTTAGCTAGGACTATAAAAAAATCAACTCTGTATCCAAATAGAGAGAGCTAAAAAGAGAAAGATCAACAAAATTAATTTTGTCTTGGGAAGAATTTCTAGCATAACAAGTGTGATGATGTGAGGTATTGCCAGCTATGCCAGGAGAAGTAGAGCACTGGATGTTTATTTATTTATTTATTTTATTTATAAAAATAAATAAATGAGTAAAAATAAAAATGCCAGGAGAAGTAGGGAAGTGGATGTATAACATATGTTAGTATAGCTAGCTGGACTTTTGTAAATAATTATATGTCATTGGTATATCAAATGGATTTGAACAGGTGCTTCTGTTGAAAATGTATTTGTAAAGAGTCTTGTGTTCAAAATGTACTAATAGTGGGTCCTGCTGGACAGAAAAGAAATACACCTGTGTGTCAGACTGTATTGTAACTGTTGAAATGAATATATTATAACGGAGGATACTGGAAGAGAAGAGGTTAATCTCAGTTCAGCTAACTTTAAAAAATAGTCTGAAAATAAATGGCCTGGTTTAGGCCATAAATACTGTATCTTACAGTTCTGATTGCAGCCAGAGAGAAAATGTCTATGAAAACCAGGACTAAGAGTCCTACTGTATTGTTGTTATTGGTGAACTAATAGCTACCATGGAAGAGTAGACATTTTGAAATGATTTTATAGCTTCCAGATGCTATAACACATCTTAGCAAAGCTCTGTGAGCTAGATTCTAGTTCAGTCTCTAGTAAAGGGGGTAGTCTGGGAACCAGAGTCAAAGCACCATATGTATGTGATGTCATTCTGTAATCCAGCACTGAAATGATGTTTTAATATTAGACGACACAGAAGTCTCAGAGGATTCTGTTTTTGAAGCCTAACAAAGAAGGAATACCACTCACCTACTTTATCTTGCCTTGCTCTAGTAAGTGAACTAGGGAACAGTAATTCTTTAGATTGGTCTGGAAAATATAGTGAGATCTGTTAAGCATTGTTTTTCTATATCTGTGTGAATCTTTCCATCTGTGTTATTTTTAATATTTCCTGTGTCTGAAACCCTGGTGTTTATTCTAAATAGATATTTAGTATTTTCATGTTCTTTTATTATTGATTAAATATACTTGAACTTTTCATTGTGGCTGGTCTTTTAGAAAATATTTTAACCTTTGAGACTATATTTATTTGGTGAGACTGTAGCCACTCCTGAAAGCCTTTCTGCATTGGTTAAACACTACCATTTGTATTAGTATTAATTTTACTCTGTATAAGTAGGTAACCTTGAAAGAGCCTTAGAGTAGCTAGCTTTGGAGTGGTCTGGTGGCAACACCTTCCTTACAGTCTGGACAGAGGGGTTACAGCTAGAAAATCTGTGCCAGCCTTTCTGAGGTGAGTGTGTGTGTGTGTGTGTGTGTGTGTGTGTGTGTGTGTGTGTGTGTGTGTGTGTGTGTGTGTGTGTGTGTGTGTGCGCACGTGTCTGTGCGAAAATCAAATCTCAAACAATGTGCATGTCAGCTACTTGGACCAGGGACACAGAGCATTGGTTTTACAGAGTGGGTGGCAGAAGATTTGGCTTGGAACTCTCGGATGAGTACTCAACCCTACAGCTGTATCAGTAGGGAGTTTTTTTGGAGGCCTGGAGAGAGAAAGAGAAATCCAGCCCCAGGGCTGAGTGTGTTCCCTGTGTTCTGTTAAAGGAAATTGCACTTGCTGCAGACAGCTGCATCTGGAAATATTGTGTGTATCCATTTTTGTTCCAAGTGAACATTCCTTATCAGTGTCTATGGTGAGGACTGGCACTCCTTGACTACTGGCCTAGAGAAGGGACATCACAACAAAAAAGAAATTAGTATTATTTATTAAGAACTCTGGAAAGGCAAAAATGATCAGGCTGGACTATGCTTGAAAACTGAAAGAAAAACCCTTATCCTGAACAATTTTTATTCTGAACATCTAGAGTGAGGACATTGTTCTGTTTAACAAGGCAACACAAAAAGCGATGATCATCTAAGAAAAGTACTCAACACAGACTTAAACTAAATTGTCTAATACCAAAAAAAAAACATCCAAAGTTCCCATCTAAGCACAAAAGTAGTAATATATTCAGAACTTGGATCAAAGCAAAACACTGCCAGATAATCTTCTTCTTTTTCTTCTTTCGGCTGCTCCCGTCAGGGGTCGCCGCAGCAGATCAATTGTCTCCATTTCTTCCTGTCCTCTGCATCTTGATCTGTCACACCAACCACCTGCATGTCCTCTCTCACCACATCCATAAACCTTATCTTAGGCCTTCCTCTTTTCCTGTTACCTGGCAGCTTCATCCTTAGCATCTTTTTCCCAATATACTCTGCATCCCTCCTCAGCACATGTCCAAACCAACGTAATCTTGCCTCTCTGGTTTTGTCTCCAAACCTTCCAACCTGGGCTGATCCTCTAATATACTTATTCCTAATCCTGTCCATCCTCATCACACCCAGTGCAAATCTTAACATCTTCAACTCTGCCACGTCAAGCTCTGAATCCTGCCTTTTTGTCAATGCCACTGTCTCCAACCCATGTAACATAGCTATAAGCAATATATTAGTTAAAAATAAAAAATAATTAACATTAAATGTGTGGTTGTTATTTCTTTAAGAAATAAATAATCTGTCACATCTTTACACGGGTAACCATGTATGATGAACAGATACCCAGAATACTTAAAGGAAGAAAATTGAAAATAAAAATTAAGTTAAAACCATTTTTGAAATATTAAGAAAGAATTAAACTAGGCTGTAAAAACTATTATCATAATACGGTTTAATGCATTGAAGTAAAGTTAGTGCTGCTCGTGACTTAAGGGAAAAATGATTAGCTGATGAGTCATTACAATTCCACAAAAATGTAGGAATATTAAAAATATTTAAAGTTTAATGTTAAATACACATAAAATCATAAAGTAAGTAAGGCAATAATAATAAAACGTATGTGAATAACTTAAAACATTTAATAATAAATAGTGAATGCATAATATTAAAAGTAAGTGAATATGTTAGAGGGAGAATTCATATTTTAAACTGATAGCAATAAAGGTAAATAAGGTAATACAAGACAGTATTTAAAACTACAAGTGTGAAAATATATTGTTGACTACTCATTCATCAAGACTTCAAAAATATTAATGAAAAAATGTGACTAATTTATTCAGCCCAGGTTTTTAAAGATACTAAGCTGCTAAATCAGGAATGAAGACAAAACAGGAATAAAGTAAGAAGAAATTAAATGACAAATGCTCTGAATATCCTGCTAATATGGTAGTAAGAATACAGATATGAAAATGATAAAATATGAAATTACAAAGTATATGTCCTCTTTCTTTCCTTTGATGAAGGAGACTGTTGGCTGTCTTTTGCTTTTTATTAATGATGTCCATACATTGTGATCTTTCAGATTATCTCTTTAGTGAAGCAGTAATCTAATTCATCTCATCGGTGAAGGAAATTACATTATTGTTTTTGATGTATACAGTAACTTCTTCCAGAGAGCTGAATGCCTTAGGGGTAGACTACAAAAATATTTGAATTCTAGATGGAAAAAGAACCTGAGTTTTAATATTGTTTTGTTTTAGCAGTTTGGTTAGTGGCCAGCATTTCTTTCTCTTTGTCTTGTAACATTGTAATTGTCAAATCTAATTAAATTTTGACAGAGCTTAATGGATCTTTAGGCCATCCAGTATTCAGTAATAAGTCTTTATGTAGAAAATCCAACTCTTCCTCAAAGACATTCCTCTACAACAATTCAGGCACCGTTGAGGTTTTTAAGTATTAGGCCCTCAACTTTGGCATGCACTCCTTGAAATCAAGTCTCTGCCTCACAGCCAGTTTAAAAAAAAACTTAAAAGTAAATGACTACCTTAAAGATGAATCAGCTTGCAAATGTGTAGGCACAATAAGTTAGTCACAACCTAACTGAGATACGATGGTCTGGGGGCTGGCCGGTAAGGATGAGTGTGACATACATTCTTAGTATGATGCGGACAGTAGTTTACATACTCTTTTATAACCTGATGGAGTTATGGTTCATAAATTCATAGCTGTATATTAGGCTAATGCCCATTAGTGCCTTTATAAGCCTAGCTGCTCAACCAAATGTGTCCCTTTAGCTGTTATATCTTGAGAGTTTATAATGAGAAAGCGGTATGTTAGTTTGGTCGTTACTGTAGATTATATAGAGGTTGCATGTTAGTTAGAAAATGGTTTACTGACTGCCTCTATCCATCAGAGACATGGGGTCCAGACCTCAGATGAATTTCCAATTTTTCATCCACTGATCTAGGTTATGCTTGAAAAGGGTTAGTGATGGACTCTGCTTCACATCAATGGGGATACTACTCCAGAGAATGGAGATTCTCTGAGATACCT
The DNA here is from genome assembly GCF_019279795.1 of Protopterus annectens. NCBI lineage: Eukaryota > Metazoa > Chordata > Ceratodontiformes > Protopteridae > Protopterus > Protopterus annectens. Next base: position 1,793,377,981 of record NC_056729.1, on the reverse strand, counting down.
ATTGGTCTTTCCAACATGTCCTATTCATGTTCCAAGCAAAATTTAAATCCTTAGATCTACAAGTTCTGATGCTGTTCATTTTGCAGATGTGCAAAAGTTCCATCAGAGCAGAATCCAAGGATGCCTCATATGTCAGGCATAGATCACCTCTCAATAGTCTGTAGGAGACCAGGTATAGAGACAGGGCTTTAAGGGGATTCCCGTAGGACAATGTGTTTATGCCCTGGATTATTTTGCCAAGGAACCTTTGCAGATGTTGCAGCTATTGCAAATGTTTGGTCAGTTATATGCCAAAGGAGGAATTATACTCAGTGATGGGTCTGATGAGGTATTATGAAACTGTGCATTGTTACAAATCTACATTTTGGTAGTATGTAACTGTGCATTATGTAGAACATGAACAGTCAAAGCATGTGTTTGAGGGAATTGAGTATGTGACAGTTTGTATGTATTAAAATGTACTGTGTACTGTGAACTTTGAATGAACTCTGAGAAACGAGAAAATACTGAAAAACAAGAGTCGGCCTGAAAGCAGAAAATGTGCCTTTTATGGAAGTGCATCCGATTTTCCTTCTCTGCCTAGAGATATGATGATGTGAATTGTCTTATGTTTACGGGTAAACCTTTGATTGGTTAATTGCCCTGTATAATGATCTAATTGGTTCATTTTTATATTTTTGTACTGTCAGCAATATCACCAGTATATAAGCTTGTTTATTCCTTTGTTCTGGGAGTCTCCCTGGTACTTTCCATGAGGCTCCTGCACGTGTGTACTGTAGATAATAAAAACCACTGAAAGAGAAAAAGAACTGTTTGTCTTCATTTCTAAAGCATTGTGTAATGTAACAATTATTATAAATCTAAGTTTTTTTAACATCTTTATTAAATTATCACTTAAGACACAGTTCACACTAACATTAATAGAAAATAAAACAAACCATATTAACATTTTTTTTCATTTACATACATTATGCATTACATATATGTCTTCTTTATTTATGCTAATCAGATTAGATTCATATGAAATAAAGGCAACTATTAACAGTATAAAAGATACTTAGGCCTTAGTAGATGTTGAACATTGAGCATGTGAAGGGGTGTACATCATGTGATTAGTGCTAAGAAATTCTAAGAGATACGGTAAGGGAAAGAACTAGGCAGAGCAGAAAATACATTATAGTAAAGAAGTGGGATATAAAGCAGGTACAAAGATAGTTATATATGTGTCTGTCATAAGGTTTTTATTAGAAGTGGGGGTAAGCAGTGTCACAAAACTATGTATATGGCAGAGAGATGCTAGTAACACTATTCAGGTACTGGTGAAGACTGGTTGCGGGACATAAGATTCTGAATGAAAAGAAACAGTTTGACAATATGGCAAGCTGAAGATAACAGTCACATTTATCCTGGATATATACAGGAGCAGATCCACTGATTTGATAGATTAAGTTTTAATTGTGTTTTAAATCAGTTTGCATTCTGAATTGATTTCAGTGGTAATGGGATGTGGTTCCATAGTTTAGCTACACTGAGTATAGAATGTTAGCTGCAGTATTACATAATTTGGTTACAGTGAGCTGAGATTTTTCTCTATATGGTAAATTTCTATGTGGGGAGTGGTGTTGTTTATGTTATTAAAGGCTGGGCAATCTTCTGGCATATAGATAGAGCAGTTAGTTAAGAGAGAGCTAGGTGATCTGGTAGTTCTAACCAGATTAGTTCTCTGAGGGTTAGGCACCGGTGTGTTCTAGTTTACTAAATATTTGGCTATTTTGTTATAACAGAGGTGAAATAACAGTAAGAAAGTAGAGGCTCTATGTCTTCTGGCTGTGTCAATGAGGTAGTTTTTCACTCTGTGTAATGTACCTAGTTTGTGATGAGTTTTTTTTAACAATGAGTGATAACATGATGGTCAAATTTCAATTGGTGGAAAGAAATCATTTTTTTTTCCATTTGACTGCTTCTGCTGTGTTTGAGACGTAGCTATTGGACCATTGCAGTGAAGAGCTGATGAGCCCTAAGGATGAAAGTTGATGTAAGAATTTTTAGCAGGAGATAATATCAAAAGTTTTGACAAACTCTAGGAAGATAGTGGAGACTAGACTTCCAGTATGTTAATGGGCATTGACAGTATTAACAAAATCCAGCAAAGCTGTGATTAGAAGAAGGGTGTGTTGGGCTAAAGGCAGAAGCTGGTTGTCTATTAGATACTTGAGAAGTTGTGTATGAATACATTTTTCTAATATTTTTGCTTGGGAAGATAAAATGGCAGTTGTCCTATAGTTAGAAAAATCTGTATTGATTCCACCTTTGAGCAGATGAATAGTGAATGATTTTTTTTCCTAGAGAGGGAACTTTATTTTCACATATGGATTGATTATCAGAACTGAAGCTGGCTATGCCTAGCTCTAAGTCATGGCTATGCCTAGTTCTAAACCAGCTAGCTCCCTTACATACGTACATGCAATGCTAGATCTGCCCACTAGGTGGCACCCTTATCCCATCTTTAATCCCCTGCTTATCCCTCTGTATTTCTTCTGTAATTATGCTACATCTCTTAAGTCCTAGACCTGCTCTTATTTTCTCACTTACCCTTTACTTCACTGTCTACACCCACCTGTTTTTTTTTCATAGACTTCTGTTTTATCTCTGATCTTTCCCACTCTTGAATTGCCTAACTTTCTTTCAGTTCATAGGTTCATAGATTAGTACTAGGCTAACTGCCCTTGTGGGCCATTTCAAGCCTAGCCAATTACCTCATGTAAGAATCAAACCTTGCACCTTGTGACTGTAAGGTAAACACCTTAACCATTATGCCAACCTCCCTCCCAGTTACTAGCATTGCTGATAGTTTCTTCTCTAGCTTCTCCTTCACTTGTCTCTACCCACTCCATTTGCCCTGCGGGCTCACTCTGCTCCCCTACCCTACCCCCAAATCTCACCCACCCCCAGGGGTCCCACTCTTATACCATCTAACCACACCTCTTCCCTCTTCCACCAATCACAAACCCTTCACCAATGACCACTTAACTCCAATTCCTTCCTTTCACTTACCACTCCCTATCTCTCCCACCATACCCTCCACCTATTCCTTTCCACACCTAGTATACATCCGAGCCTATAACAGCACCTAACAACTTACCCTTCCAGATGTTTAAGCTACCCACCCTAGCCCTCTTACAGGGGTTACTCATACTTACACTTCTACCACCTCTAACTTTAGCTTACCTGCTAACCTCCTATGAACACCCAATATATCCACACCTTCTCTACCTTAATACACTATCTACCTCTCCTTCTCTACCTATTTTCACTAACCATGTTAACATAACATCTACACTCAGCTATCTACTAGCAAAATACCATAGGATAGCCCACATTAGATATTACTCTCCCAATCCCAGAAAATCTCTACCTCTATATAGTAAATTCCCAAATCCTAGACTTCAAACACTACTCTTCTCTTTAAAAGATGGAGACATTCACCCAAACCCAGGCCCAACAACTGCTACTACCACTCAACTCCTCAAGCCCAACCCCTCTACTATCCATTCCCTTGTCAAACCACCTAACTCACTCTTATTAGCTCACCTCAACATACGTAGCATTAATAACAAAGTTGCACAACTCCATGCTCTTTTGGTAGTCTACTCCTTTGACATTCTTTGTTTAACAGAAACTTGGTTAAAACCTGTAACTAAAGACAATGAAGTCATCCCACCCGGTTATAATATTTTGCGACTTGACCTTGCAACCAAAAAGGGTGGTGGTGTAGCTATCCTATTTAAATCTGGGTTACAGATTACTACCGATGTCTATAAACCACCTCAAGACTCCAACACTGAAATTCTTATTACCAGGCTTCAACTTAACACATTCAAATCCATCTATATTTGTATCTATCTTCCTCCTGGTAATAACATTGCCACCACAGAAAATATCCTTTGTTGGTTAGCCCAAAATTTACCCCAAGAAACCATAATCCTAGGTGATTTTAACATTGATTAGAAGTGTTGTAGCAGTAGCCACCCTACCAGCCATATTAACCTTTTTGGTTTTTCTCAAACCATTACCTCCCCTACCAGGATAAACAAGCCTAATAAGAAAGAAAGTACCTTATATTGGATTCACATAAATAATCATCCCCAGACATATGAAGCTGGAACCCTCCCTGATGATGTAAGTGACCACTCACTAACCTGCATCATCAGGCTTAAATCCAATCTACCTAATCCAACCATATCTAGGACAGTTAGAACCAAAAAAAAACTTCAACCCCGATCTCTTCCAGAGAGAACTAAGAGCATGTAACTGGTCTCCCTTAAAATACCTCACACTGGAGGAAGCTGTTAATTACTTTAATTCTAACTTCCTAGCCATACTAGACCACCATGCACCAACCTGCTCTATTAGAATGAGAACTAAGTCTGCCCCATGGCTTTCAAAAGAAACCAGGCAAAAAAATCCATCTCAGAAATAAATACTGGAATAAATCTCATTTAACTAAAAACCCAGTAGACCAACAAAACTTCAGACAGCTGAGAAATGAAACTAAAAAAGATATACTGTCTGAGAAAAGAAACTACTACCTACAATTCCAGCAGACTCACCATAATAAACCACAAAAGTTCTGGGTGAATATTAATCAATTATTACACCCAGGTCAATCCATCACACCAAACCCACAATGCACAGACCAGGAGAATCCCAAGCAGACTGCTAATGCCTTTAATACCCTTTTCACTGAGGCCATTCAAACTCTTGCCAGTCAGTTATCTACTCAGAACTTAAGTATATCTAACTCTAACTCTAAACCATCCCCTCCATTTCTCTTCCAACCAGTCCCAACAACATATATTCTTACCCTTATCCAAAAACTGAAACCGTGCACTCCTTCAGCAGACCAACTACCCGCTGAATATCGACAAAAGGCAGCTAAATCCATCACCTATCCCATTTCCATTCTCATCAATAGAACCATCAGTGAAGGACACATCCCTAAAATCTGGAAAGTATCCCATATTATCCCCCTTCACAAGGGTGGGAACTCTACTGAACTCTCCAATTACTGTCCCTTAGCCCTATTTTCTCCCTTAGCAAAGATCATGGAAAAATGCATCCACAGACAATTGCTAGACCACTTAATCCAAAATAACTTACTTTCAAACTCTCAACATGGTTTAAGACCTTCCCACAGCACTACTACTGCCCTCCTTTCCTTTACTGACTGTATTAACAAAAACCGTAACCTCAATTTGCTTTCCTCTGCACTGTTTATAGATCTGTCTAAGGCATTTGATATGATAAATCACCAGATACTTATAAATATCCTCAAATCCCTGTCACTAGATGCACTGGGTATAAAATGGTTCCAGTCCTACTTAGATAACAGACAACAGGCTGTACTTTGGCATAACATTCTATCTACCCATCTGCCCGTTAACATTGGTGTTCCTCAAGGGTTCATATTAGGACCTCTCCTGTTTTCTATATTTATCAATGACCTTCACCTAGCAATCCCCCAAGCTACATGCATACAATATGCAGATGATGCCACACTTATATGCTCAGCCACATCTATATCTGAACTTCACTCCCTTACCCAAAATGTGTTTAACACAGTTCATAGGTAGGTACTAGGCTATTGGCCATTGGGCCTATATAAGCCTAGCCAAAGGTACCCTGGCTTTCGCCACCCAAAAAAATTATTTTCCTGTGCCACTGTTGAGCAGAGCCACAGAAGTGATCCCCAGGGTGAATTTCATATCTCCCATCCAATCATCAAGATTTTTCTTGAAGAGTGCTAATGAGGAGCTTTGTTTGATATAGATAGGTAGTTTGTTCCAGAGTATGGGAAGTCTCTGGGACAGGAATCTATCCAATGATTTACACAGCGCTGTCTCCTTCTGAACCCCAAAAAAACTAAACTCCTCCTTTTTACTCCTACTTGTAAGTCCCCCCAATAGACTTCACAGTAACATCCAATAATGGTACTCTCATATCCCCAGATCCAACTGCCAAACTACTAGGTATCACCATAGATAACAACCTTAACTTCAACACCCATATTAACAATACTCTAAAATCTGTTAATAGAAAACTAGGCTTTCTCTACAGGATCAAACCCTTCCTCTCTCCTGCAGCTAGAATAACTATTGCTCACACCCATCTAATTTCTACTCTCCTCTATGCCTCACCCATATATACTAATCTCTCTTAAAACAACCTTATAAAATGGAAAACTCCTACAATAACATAGCCAGATTTGCTACAGGTAACCCTTTCAGAACCCACCACTGTTTTAATCTAAAGCAGCTAGGATGGCTTGAATTACAAAATCAGCCTAAATTCCACCAACTGACCATCACCCATAAAACCCTTTACCAACCTACCAAGATCCCTATACTATCTACCCTCATTACCCCCTACAACAATCTAAAGACCTTATGATCATCACATAAACTTCTTGTAAATATTTGTAAGTCAAACAACAGGGCTGGGGACTCTCTTTTCTCTAATACTGTTAGAAAATCCTGGAACCTTCTTCCTAACTAACTTTCCTCTCTTCCCTCTATATCACTCTTTAAAACCAAATTGAAACTTTTCCTCAGAACACACTGGTTGTGCCCTTGTACTAAACCTGACTGATAACTAGCTCTTCCTACTTGGTTCAACCTACCCTCCTCTTCTCATTAATCAAGTTCCTTTTCTTAATAACAACTTACCTTGTCCTTTTATACTATTACTTACATCTTCAGAATCTCATTAAGGAGACTACTTTTACTAATATATTGTATAATTTCAGCTCCTACTTTTTCTTTATGATTACTTGTATACTAATATATTGTATAATTCAGCTGCCATCTTTTTCTTTATGATGTATTGCAATTACATTTGTATTGTACTAATTGTATCTGTATATTTTGCACTATGCTATGAACGAATGACCTCTTTGATTATTCTCTGTACTGCACTTGTAATGTTCATTGTATACATTCATTTTGGTATATGTGATTTTGTTTGTTTCCTCGGAGCTTATCTCCCCAGGCCTCTACTGAAAATGGACATATATCCAGTTAGACTAGCTCGGTCAACAAATGTAAAATAAATAAAATAAATAAATAAATAAATATGCAACAGCCTCAGCTGCTGTTTAATATATTTGCCAAGTAGATTGTCAGGGGCAGTTGTAGTAGGCTTTAATTGTTTCAGGTATTTTATGATGGCATCTGTTGGAATGGGCTGGAAGGAAAAATGTTGAAGGAGGTTATTTGATTAAGTAAGCTGTGGTGGTGGTGCTGCGGAGCTGCGGTGGTGGTGCTGTGGTAGCGTTGTCGCCTCATAGCAAGACGTTGTCCCGTTCGATTCTCAGCTAGAGCGTCTTCTGTGTGGAGGCATATGTGAATGGGCGTGCCTTCGTTGAAGGTTGTGCGTCAGGGCTGGTAACCCGGTACGTAAAAATCCACTACCAATCATTAGCGGACCGGAGTTCCGCTGTGGCGACCCCTAACCCCTAAAAGCTAAAAGACACAAACAAAGAGAGACATCAAGAGCTTGATTAGTCACTTCTCTGTACTGTCTGAATAAAGTAGGTATTTAATTGTTTGTATAGAGTATCATTTTGTTTCTATGTGTTTGTTGTTGGCTGTTTAGCTTGTTCTGAATTTAAGAGTTTATTGATTGAGGCTCAGAACAATTATAATTTTGGATTATTAGTGTGTATGTTTTGATTGATTGAGTAATAGGTGTTCTTATCTTTGCTGATCAGTTGTTTTGTTGGGTTTCTTGGTTGTCTATATGCTATTAAAGTAGGAACTGTTTTATTTTTTGTCCATATCTTCCATAGTTTGTATCTTTGTTCAAGAGTTATTTGGTTGCTAAGGAGAGCCATGGCACAGCATTAGCTTTGACTCTTTTTATTCTGGGGGGGGGGGGGCTAATGTATTTACAACACCTAGGAAGATTTTATTGAACTCAGAGACAGCATTATCTATGGGGAGGGTCTTCAATGACACCCCATTAAGGAAATGTAGTGTATTAATAAAAGTGTCGTCAGGAAAAGTAGTAGATTTTGCTCTGTTTTGGCGCTGTTGTTTTGGTACCTTATGGCACTGGTTGGTAAATGATCACTTAGGTTGTCTGACAGAGTTCCATGGGATGATATTTCTGTATAGAGAATGGTAGGACCCAATCAAGGGTTGATTGCCTAACTGTCTTTGTTATACCTAGCTGGTGTGTTTATAAGTTGGATGAACTTGTAAGGATGTACATTATTAGATGGATTTGCAGATTGTATTATTTGCCAGTCTATATCGACATCACACAAAATGGTGGTTTCATGAGGGATTTTGAGGAGGCCCAGCAGAGAATATCTTCCATTATTTTAGCATTGTTACCTGGGGTAATTAGGGTTATGTGTCTGTATGTATGTGTGTGTGTGTGTGTGTGTGTGTGTGTGTGTGTGTGTGTGTGTGTATGTGTGCAGTCAAGGCATTTCAGTATTACTATACACTTATAGTTCCTTATTTTAAATGCCCTTTCATGGTATATTCAAAAATCTTTCTAATTTAAAAAAAAATCTTTCTAATTGACCTCTAATACTCTGTTGTAACAGATATCTGTTAGAAACCATAATTTCATTTCTTACGTTGAAATACAACTTTATCCTCTAGCTTTTTTCAGTATATATGCAGCTAGGATTTCACATAACTCTCAGCTGTATATATGTGGATCTAGGACTATTGAACAAAAGTTCAATAGTCCGAATCCACAATACCCGAACGCACTTTAACGAAAGCGCTTTCACTGAAAAAGCACTTTCGTTAAATTCCATTCAAAAAAAAAATAAATCTTCTTTTATGCAGGGGGGCAAGCCCCCCTGCACCCCCCATGTGGTGGGCTGTGCCCCCCACAACCCCCCTACTATTATATTCTCACTCCAAGGTTGCACTACAGTGGGGAAAAGGGAATTCTCCCTTAACCGCACCGTAGTGCGACCGGCACAACCAGCATACATAACCGAAAGTGCTGCTTCTGTGAACAGCGCTTTCGGTTATGTATGTTCTGTGATTTCTGCTTTGGCAGAAAGTGTGTCGGGGATCTGTATGGATCCCATATATATATATATATATATATATATATATATATATATATATATATATATTTTTTTTTTTTCCCCGATGACGTAGCAAAATTAATAAGATTTTATAATTAAAAACCTTGCCTGGATAATGTTTTTTCCCTAGTTTTTCCCTGAGATTGTTTGAAATTATTTACAGTTCTAGAGCCTAAATACAAGGTCTGACTGCATGAGAGTGTGAAGGCTTTGTAGCCACTGTTATCTCACTATCCACTGCCTTCTTCATTCTTAGCTTATGAATGCAACTGTGAGGGTTGTTCGTGTCCTTAGGCCCAAGGGACACAGAAATGATCAAATCTAGGCCCTCCTCAATACCTTCAATCAGGTCACAAGGAATGTGGGCCATGTCACTGGTCTGGAATGAATTGCAGTAAAAAGTTTTCACCTTTTTCTAATGAAGGCAAGCCTCTAAGCCAGGTTCAGACAGAACTACTCTCCACTTATGGAAATCCTTTCAGCCTGCAATCATGGGACTGCCCAAGCCATGAATGCTGCAAGTGTGTTCTGCAAAATGACCACCTGAATCCAGTTATCTATTTAAGGGACAAATGGAGTTCCATCTCATACAAGGCCTTTATCACACAGGCTAGCACTTTGTTAAGTATTGTAGGTGTGGATGAGAAGCTAAAAGGCAACACATTGTAATGAAAATAATGCTGTCACAGAGAAACCAAAAGGAGCCCCCTGGGCAGATCCAAGACATTGAAGTGACAAAAGGCATATGTCATGCCTAGAGCTGCATCCAGCACAAGGCAGCCCAGGCAGCTGCCTCAGGCCTGGTGCTTGCTGGGGAGGGGGGCAGTAAACCTTAAAAAAAAAAAAAATTGTCCCACTCCCTCTCACATCTTCAGTTATCAGTGGACTGTTGTTCTTTTGACAAGCAAAAAAAAAAAAAAAATTCAGGAAGTCTCTGTCTCATTGACTGAACTGTAGAGTCAGTGAGTGATTTCCTGTAACTTTTTCACTTAAAAACACAACAGCAGTATTTTTGGACAGGTTAAGAGCATAATTTAGCCTTGCAGGAAGTCCTGTGTTCACATTTTACCTGCATATGGAGAACTGCTGTCAAATAAGTACAGTTATGTTGGAAAAACTAATTCAAATAGCTGAAAGGCAATAGTATTTTGTGCAAATAAAATAACTTGTGCTAAAATATGGAGAGAAGCGTGCATAAAGGTCATAGTTATATGTAGGTGTAGTTAGCCAGCTATGTATCCAGTATTTAAGTTCTTTTTATAGGTTCATAGGTAGGTACTAGGCTATCGGCCCTAGGGCCCATACAAGCCTATCCAAAAAAATGTACCCTGGCTTTCGCCACCCAAGAAAATTATTTTTCTGTGCCCCTGTCGTGCAGAGCCACAGAAGTGATCCCCGGGGTGAATTTCCCATTTCCCATACAATCATCAAGATTTTTCTTGAAGAGTGCTAATGAGGAGCTCTGTTTGACATAGATAGGTAGTCTGTTCCAGAGTATGGGAAGTCTCTGGGACAGGAATCTATCCCTCCAGCATGTTCTGTTTATTGTGGTGACAAGGTTAAGGTCCCTAGAGTGTGTAGCTCGGAGGGATTGGGATTTCTTTAAGTGGAGCATGTCCAACAGCTCTGGGTTTGACATAGCTTTGTATGTTAGGCAGAGATCGCCCCTGAGTAGGCGATATGCGATGGAGTAAAGCTGTAGTTTTTTGAGATGGTCTGCATAGGGCATATGTTTGAGGCCAGTAATCCTCTTTGTGAGGTATTTCTGTGGTCTTTCCAGTTGTTGTAGATGTCTTGTGAGGTACATACCAAAAGGGGCGTTGTACTCTATAATGGGTCTAATGAGTGATGAGTAGAGGGGAACAATGACCTCTTTTTCTGGATGAGAATCCTTTTGTGATGAGATGAGCCACGTAGAAGGATTTCCTGACCACTGTGGCAATGTGATTATCAAAGGAGAGACTACTGTCCACCTGTGTCCCAAGGTCTCTTATCACATTTTCGGCATTAAGTAGACTACCAGCTATGTGGTAGTTCATAGGTACAGAGTTTTTACCAAAGGGGATGACAATACACTTTTTGCCATTGAGCTTCAGGCCATGGCTTTGACACCAGGTATCTGTCTCATTGAGGCCCATTTGTAGTTTGTCCACATCGTTAGGAGTTTTGATTATGGCTACTAGTTTGCAGTCATCTGCAAACTTTGTTAGCCAAAGACCTGCTGTGTTGGCCTGCACTTCAGAGAAGTAGATACCAAACAGGAGAGGACCCAGGACTGAACCCTGTGGTACTCCACTTGTCACTGGTCTGATGTCGGATTTGGAATCCGCTACTTTCACAGTGTGGGTTCTGTCCGTGAGCCAGTTGGCAACCCATCTTGTGACATAGGGATTTATACCTAGTTTAGTGAGCTTATCTATAATTCCAGAGTGGGGGATGGTGTCGAAAGCCTTGGCGAGATCTAGATAAGCTGTGTGAACCATTTTACCCTGATCTATGGCTTTGGTGACTGCTTCAAAGAAGTCAATCAGGTTTAGGAGACATGATCTGCCTTTTACAAATCCAAACTGTGTAGGGTCCAGAGTTTGGAGATTACCAATGTCTTTGTTTATGAGTTCCATGATGATACGTTCCATGGCCTTGCAGACCAGGCTCGTCAGGCTAATGGGGCGGTAGTTCCCAGGGTCCGTCGTGGCTCCCCTTTTGTGGAGTGGGATAACTGTCGCGGTGTGCCATTCAGTGGGTACAAAGCCTGAGGTGAGGCTATGATTGAACATGGTACTTAGGTAGGGTGCCAGTTCATTCTGTAGTTCATGTAGAACGCAGCCTGGGATATTGTCAGGTCCCATGGATGCTATGTTCTTGGCTTTGGAGAGTGTGTTTTTTACCTGTGCAGCCGTGATTATAGGAACTTTGCATTCTTCCGGTATAGAGATGGGCCCTCTAGTGGGTGAGAGGGGGGTAAAGTTAGCACTGAACCTATCTGCTAGGATGTTGGCAATATCAGTTGGTTCTGTATATTTAGTGCCATTATGCTGTAACTCAGAGCAGATCTGAGTGTTCCCATTTAGATTCTTGACATAGCTATAGAATGCTTTGTGGTTGTCTTTAGAGTCAGTGGCAATTTTGTTTTCGTAACTAGCTTTGGAGGATTTTATGAGGGATCTCAGCTTCTTACTGAGGTTGACCAGGGAGTTCCTCCAGTCATGGGATTTTACTCTTTTGCAACAGTTTCTTTCTTCTGTTGTAGAGTTTGTTTATGGCAGAAGTCCACCAGATTGGCTTCCCTTTTTTTTTTTTTTTTTTGAGGATAACATCTTGGTTCTATTAGGGATAGCATGAGCCATACACTCGTGTAAGTGCTTATAAAGTGCATTTGTGTAGGATTCGGCAGTCATACCTCTATTGTCTGTCTGCATGGGTGTCATGAAGTTTGCCACTTCTGTCTTAAGAAGTGTGAAGTTGGCTTTTGAGAAGTTTTTTACGATGGTTTCCCTAATTGGGGCTGGGGGTGGGATGTGCATGTCTAGGCTGATTAGCTTGTGGTCGGATCTGACCAATGAGGAATTGACCTCTGGTGTGGAACACCGGTTTCCCATGTCAGTAATGACCAGGTCTAGGATATTGCTGCCCCTGGTGGGGGTGTGAATAAGTTGATCCAAGGAGTTGGAATTTATGAATTCTAGAAAACGTTGAGCAAAAGAGTTGGTACATGAGTAGTTTTCCCAGTTAATGGTGGGGTAGTTGAAATCGCCCATTATTAGGGTGTTGGGTTGTACCCTAATACTTTCCAGTGTATCAAGATATGAGGAGTGTGAATCCTGGGGCATGGTGGGGGGTCTGTAGCAAGCTACAATTTGGATTGCGGTCTTGCCCAGAGTTAGTTGCACTTGGATAATCTCGGATGCATTATGCTGTGCAACTAGCCTGGAGGTGTGGATATCCTTAATGAATATGGACACGCCTCCGCCTTTAGTGCCTCTTTCTGGGTTAGGTGGTCGAAAGGTGTGGTATGAATTGAAGTCTGGTAATGCAGGGGTGCTCTCTGGAGCTTTGAACCAGGTCTCTGTCACTGCACAGATGTCAATGTTCTCCATTTTAAGGAGTGCCTCGACTGAGTGTATTTTGAGGTTTAGACTTCTAGCATTGAGTAGCATTACCCTCAGATTTTGCTTGCTTGTACCTGTTACATTGGTGAATTTGTCATTTGAGCCTTGCCTAAAAAAGGCACTATAGGGGTTGCAAGAGTCTTAGCCAGTATCCGGAATCCTAAGGGCGACAGGTGCAGGCCATCTCTGGCAAGGCATCGTGGACTGTCAATCATGTCGTCCCAGGCAGACAGATACTGGATCCCCTTAGAATGACACCAGAAGCTTAGCCAATTGTTGAAGTCAATCATTTTGTCCTTGTACTGTGATATCATTCTGGGTGATGGCAGGATGCTACTCAGGGTTAGGGTCATACCTGCCTGGGATACAAGATTGGAGAGCTCCTCCATGTCTCTTTTCATGTAGTCCAGGGAGGTACGTCTCAGGTCATTCACACCAACATGGACAATGACAGTGTCATATTTGTACTTATTGTGGAGTGACCTGAGTGCATGCGTTATGTGGCAGATCCTGGCACCTGACAGGCAGCTGACAGTAACTTTCTCCTTGTTTAGTCTAGTGAGTGGAACATCAGTGTGCCTGACTATAGAGTCACCTATGACTAGAGTGTTGGGTACGTTGTTATGCCTTATGGGCTGTGGTTGAGTGGCACACTGAGTTTATGGGCTATGTGTCATTTGGGTTGTGTTGGGGGGTGGAGTTTGCTTGCATTTATGCTTTGGATGTCCCTGATGCTTGGGCAGGTTTTTATTGAGAGCCTCCGCGAATGTAGGTGTGTGTTTTGTGTTTCTATGTGTGTGTTTTGGTGGTGTAGGTTTTGAGGGACTGTGTGATGAGTGTGGTGCGGTGCAAGTGTTTACCTTCTCCTCTTGACTGTCTAGTCCAGTCTTGGGTGAAGAGAGCTTTGCTTCCAGTTTGGCTATATAAGTGCATCTCTCACAGGTTGTAGTGTTGGGTGGTAGGAGGAGAGGTTTGTCTGTGTACATGAGGCAATTGCTGCATTGCCCCAAGATGCCCAGATTCATCAGGTAGACAGGAGAAATCACTGGGAGCTGAACCTTAGACATGCCTGGATAGGTGCTTATTTATTAAGTACTAAAAACTGCTTTCCTCTAGACAAGTGAGGAAAGTTGAGTGCTGTAGTAATTTGCAGCTTATGTAGTGCTTACAATGAGTTCTGAACAAGTGCTGAGATCAAAGAAACAGATTTGAGTGCTGAAACTAGAAAACTGGCTAGTTATTAGAAAAAAAAACTAAGCTAGAAGGCTTCCCTCCAACACAGAAGGGCTTGGGGGCTCAGAAGCCTACAAATAGTCTATACCACTTAACAGGAAAGGCAGGAAACAAGCTTAAATTTTTTTTTTTTTTTTTTTAGGACAGTAATTTATTTTTAGACCAGCTAGCATTGTGAAAGGGAGATGCTTTCACAATGTGTGGTTACCCAGGAAAAATGTATTTCTGAAAAGCTTTTACTTTTTTTCTTTTTTCTTTCTTTTCTGCCCAAAGGCAGAGCTCTACCACACTTAATTCTCTCTATATATATTTTTTAACTCATATTGTTAAGTGTACGGGGTTGAATTGCTTTAGTACATTATGTACTGTACGTACATGTTCATCATCATTCTGTTGTTGGGCATTTTGGAGTGAAATATCTAACCAAGAATATGTAACTGGATGTTCATGGCACTGTGGAAATCTCCATATTGATTTGTATTATTTATCTTGAGCAAGTCAAATACAGACTTCTGATTTCAGGTTTCCATTACTTTTAGCAAAGAATTAGTTATCTGGCAGCTTTCAAATTACAGGGTAAAATGACTCTTCTGAATGTTAACAGAACTCTGTAGATCTTTATTCATTCATTCACGGTCTGCTTATATTCTGAATGCACTTTTTATTTGATTATTTCTCTAGATTATCACTTGGTGTGGAGAAACCTGTGCTGTTGAAGACAACTGTTGGGGTTATCATTTTATTTTTTTGCTTCCTTCATGGCTTGCCCAACCACATAATGAGTGTCCAGTGTTACACTAATGTTTATCCACACCACCCGGTAATTATATATTCCAACTCCGAGGTCACACTACAGTGGGGAAAGAGCAGGTTTCTTTATAAGTATGTTACCAGAAAGTAAGTATTTGGTAAAGCTTCCTTTATGATGGTCAACTATCATCATTTGATGAAAATCATTATGATGATACCGCCATTCAATAAAAAGAAATTTTGACAATTAGTATTTGCAAACAGCTGTTCAATGAATGTACTGTTTGACAATTAACCATAGACCCTGACACAAGACCTGCTTTGCTAGCAAATTTCTAAATATGCTAGGTCAATACTTTAAATCTTTAACCAATTTTTAATGTTTATCTTGATTCTTGACCTAAGAGGGTGGGAGTGAGAGGGCTGTGAAGGGTTGCAACTTGCACTGCATGGTTCTTACAGCAGTTTGATTGCAAGCAAACATCTGATGTGTACATCATTGTAAAAGGGTCTGTAATTGATATCACATCTGTGTGCATATATAAATTCTTGTTTGCTACATCCCAGAGTAGTTATGGTGTAAAGGAAGGAATTAATTGTAGTAAACTGGAGCGTCATTATATGAATCATGTTCTTTGAATATGATTCTTGGCTTCTTTGTTTTGTTCACTGACAGAGTGCTCATTATTTGGCTGTGTATAAACTGGACAGCTTGAAGTATGAGTTTGATGTTAATATTTTAACTATGAAAACATTTTTAATTTAGCTTGTTTTTTTTGTTTTTTTGTTTTTTTGCAGGCACACAGGGTTGAAATGACTGTGTTTGGGCTTCAACTGTTTGTCAAGGACTTAATGCAGATGAGTAAGGCTTTGAGCCATTAAAGAATAAGGCTGTGAGCTGTTCAGTGCTCCTGAAAATGGGCACTTGCTTCCAGTAGGCTGTCCCAGACCTTTAGCAAATTTACTGCATGCCTTTTGAATTACTTTACCTTGCAGATTACAGCTATTTAAGGCTTCACAATATATTTGACTTAAAATTCCAATATGTGTCTTTTAGTTTAATGTAGTGGTTTTCAACCTTTTTACACTTAGGGACCAGTAAAAATAGGAAAGTTATTTCAGGAACTGCTAAGGCAGAAATAAAAAAAACATTATTTATAAGGAACCAATTAAAACAATTGCTGTTTGAGCATTGTATCCCAAAGGATATGAAGTGTAAAACTTCACTCCTTTTTATGAGGAACAGACCAAAAATGTGGGGCAAAAATCTGAACATTCTGCAAAAATCAGGACAGTTAAGAGGTCTGCTACCTACCTACCTCTTACATACACACACAAACTCACACACACACACACACACACACACACACACACACACACACACACACACACACACACACACACACACACACACACACCTCCCATAGCTCTCAACCAAAAAGGGACAAATCCCAACAGAATCAGGGACAAATGCAGAAATAATCAGGGACACTTTTAATAAATTAGAATTACTAACTTGAGACATTGACAAAATAACAGCATGAGTCAGTTATGCTTTTTTTTCTAAAGTAAAATAAGTCTGTAACTCTAATTAATGTAATTATTAATTAAATGTAATTCATCAAATCAGTCTCCAGAGCTGTGGACGAGGGTAAGGCAGTCCACACAACCTATCTGGACCTCGCCAAGGCCTTCGGCACCATCCTCCACTCTGGAATCATAGATAAACTTACTAAGCTGGGCATTAATCCCTATGTCATTCGATGGGTTGCCAACTGGCTTACTGACAGAACTCACAATTTAAAAGTAGCCGACTCCAAATCTAGGTCCAGACAAGTGACAAGTGGAGTACCTCAGGGTTCAGCTCTGGGACCACTCTTGTTTGACATCTACTTCTCTGAAGTACAGGCCAACACTGAGGGGACTCTGGCTAACAAAGTTCACAGACTGCAAGCTGGGAGCTATTACTGAATCCCCAAATTATGTGGATATTCTACAAAATGGCCTTACAGAAACAGATGCTTGGTGCCAGAGCCATGGGCTCAAGCTCAATGCCAAGAAATGTATAGTTATCCCCTTTGGGAAAAAACACGTACCCGTGAATTACCACATAGGTGGCAGTACACTAAACACCAAAAATGTGATAAGAGACTTAGGGACACAGGTGGACAGTGGTCTCACCTTCGATAACCACATCGCCACAATAGTCATGAAATCCTTCTATGTGGCACACCTCATCTCTAAGGGCTTTTCATCCAGAAATAAGGAGGTCATTGTCCCACTGTAGTCATCCCTCATTGGACCCATTATAGAATACAATGTCCCATTTGGTATGTACCTCTCAAGACATCTGCAACAACTGGAAAGGCCGCAGAATGCCTCATTAAAAGAATCACAAGCATAAAGCAGATGGCCTGTGCTGACCATCTAAAAAAACTCCAGCTATACTCTGTCACATATCTTCTACTCAGAGGCAATCTCTGCTTAACATACAAGGCCATGTCAAACCCAGACCTGTTGGACATGCTACACTTAAAGAAATCCCAATCCTTCACACGCTCCAAGGATCTAAACCTTGTCATTACAGTAAACAAAATATGCTGGAGGGATAGGTTCCTGACCCATAATCTCCCCAGACTCTGGAATAGAGTGCCCATACATGTCAAGCAGAACCTTGATGATTGGATGGGCGACAGGAAATTCACCCTGGGGATCACATCAGTCACCCTGCTAGACAGGGGTCCAGAGAAGTAAATATTGTGGGAAAAAATACCCAGGGAATTGTTATGGCTAGGCTTGTATAGGCCCTAGGGCCGATAGCCTAGTACCAACCTATGAACCTGTAAAGTTTTTCTCCAAAAATCACCACTTTTAGATGGGATTAAGAGGGGCAGTGCTAAAATTTCAATCAAAATCAGGGATGTCCCTGAAATTCAGGGACAGTGGAGAGGTATGCACCTCCCTCCAAAACACACACACCTACATACCTACCTCCTTCCCTCTTAGACACACACACACACACACACACACACACACACACACACACACACACACACACACACACACACACACACCATACCTGTCAACCTCTTAGCACAAAAAACATCTGGGCAAAGCCAAAAATAATGATAGGCCAAAGCCCCAAAATAGGGACAAACTTTAAATACTGCTCTCATATACTTATAAAGTTGCTATAATAAAAGGTATTGTGTTTATTGTAAATTTTCTGAAGGATGTGAAGTCTGAAACTCAAATGCCTGTCATTATTTAGAGAATTCTGTCTTTGTGGGTTTGCCACAATAAACCTAAAAAAGCACAAATTTTATGAGGAACAGACTAAAAATATGAGGCAAAAATCTGGTCAGTCTGTGAAAATCTGGACATTTGTGAGACACTTCCCTCCATCTTTTTACTCACACACACATCCGCACGTGCGCGCACCCACACACACACACACACACACACACACACACACACACACACACACACACACACAATCTTCCTACCACTTAAACACACACACACACACACACACACACACACACACACACACACACACACACACACACACACACACCTACCTCTCACTTGTCCGTTCATGGTCTATACATTTCAAACAACTTCTGGCATTCGAATTCTGCTCATGCGAAAGACAAAGATGTAAACAGCAAGTTACACAGATGCAGAAGATGAAAACAGGTTACACACACCTCTCACGTCTATTTTAATTAAAAAATAAGTCTCCCAGCAGGCACCACCCCCCCTCAGCCAGTGAGCCCTTTTTCAGCCATTGGACACTAGTCTTTCACAGACCAGCAGGAAATTTCTGCCACACTGGACTCAGTCTGTGCACCGGCAGTTGAAAAACACTGGTTTAATCGGTTGCTAGATGCATTCTCAATAAATGTTGTATCAAGGGAAGAAAAGTTTACTGTTGTTCATGCTAAATCTGTTTTCAATATAATACTTTTTCTTTAGCAAATGTCTATCAATATTTTTCTGTAAAATTTGAAATTAATGTTTTAAATTAAATCCAAATCTCTGTGAGCACTGTAAAAGTAGAAAAGAAATGTTATGTATATTGAGAGGTTTGAATAGTAACAAACAAAACAGGCAAGGAAAACATGAAAAAAATGTATACTAAAAAAAAACAATAACTACCCACACTCTACTATGTGGCAAACCAACTCCAGAAAGGAAGACCACTGTAGACAAGTGTCTCAATGTAGTAAACACCACAGAGCCAGCAAATAAATGAATTAAGCTTGTATTTCACTATGAGCTTTTTATCTTAAATCAAAAACAGACTTCATCAGATTGCATGCCAGTAACAAACCACAATTTTTTATATTCAGACCACAAGTTGATTAAGTAATTAAACAATTAGTTAATTAAAAACTAAATTAAGATTAAATGTGTTTAAAAATACATATGATAACACAAATAAAGATGTGCAAGGGTATGCATAGTGGTTTCTGGTAATTGAACAGAGTTGATAACTGAGGATAGATTGCAAGTGATGTGATATTGGTATGGATGAGGGGGTCCTGGTGCATTACCATGCCTAGGGCCTCATTTGACCATGATCCAGCACTGATCATGCCTAGCAACACCATCCAGGCGACTATAAAGCAAGAATGTGACTCCTGGAAGGTTATCGTCTGAAATTTCATGTACCAGATGTGCTCCCTGAAGTCATTGAGGTCCAAGATGAGATAACAATCTATTTTCCTCTTTAGAAAAGTAATGTGTTGCAATACAGCAAGATCAGACTCCACAGTTCTTTTGTGAAGTCAAAACAGGGACTTTTGCAACAGCTTTATGTAGCTGGCTTGGTCGCTCACAGAGCTCTTTCTGGGGGAATAACCTAACAGTTCTAAGATGTGGTCATCTGTGATGAAGTGAATAACTCACTGGTCTCTACAACTGCAGTGCAAGACAGGACTGAAACTTTCATACCAGAAACTTCCATACCAGATGCTTAGCATTTCCCCATTCTTTGAAAAAGCAACCTCCTATAGAAATAGGATGGCCTAGAATAAAAGAACGAGGGAAGTAAAGGAATCATCAAAACCTTGCACTAGGTCCGTTTCCATTTGCACAGGTCAATGGTGAGGTCCAAGTGAGCTTTACTATAGAGAAGACTGCTTCAGAAAGTTGGATCAAACATAGCCTGCATGAACTCAACTTTAAGAAGAAACATAGCCATGCAATAAAGTGCAGGCAAAATCCAGAACTTGTAGCCCATTATGGTATTGCCACAGACAATGCTGTAGACAGTATGAAGGCCTAATACAGCAGCTATAACAAGAAAGTTTTCAACTCAGGTAGATGAGGCTTAGTTAGTAACAGTTAGAATTGGAGGAAATGAGATAAAATGGTGATGTATAACAAATCTACAGGAAAGCCTCAAGAATTAGTTGGTCCTGTGGAAGTTTGGAAGGAGAAAAGAAAGTGATAAAGATCTGGAAGGTTTTGTTTAACAGTATTTTAAAAGGAAGAGAAATACCAACATCTTGGAAGAAATCTGTGGAGGCTGCAATACCTAAAGGTGGTAATGATCCATCAGATCCAGATTCATATAAGCCCATTTCAATTCTAAACCATGATTATAAAGTGTTTTAGCAAACATGATGACAAGATTGATAGTTCTAGATCAATGTGGTTTTGTCAGGGGGAGGCAAACATTTGATAACATTAATAGAAGAATGATGAGCCAGAGGAAAGTAGAATGTAAGAAAATACCACTGTTATTGGTGGTTCTTGATGCAGAGAAAGCATTCAACAGAGTAAGCTGGCATTTTATGAGAAGGGCAATGGAATCATTTGCATTACCTGACACAATAGTACTGTTAATTAGTAGATTATATGAGGAATCAGAGGTGAAAATTAAAGTGGGGGTTCCTCTCGATAAGTTTTGTTTGAACAGAGGAACCAGGCAGGCGTGTCCTCTTTTCCCCTTTGTTATTTGTGTTATATTTAGAACCATTGGCAAAGAATATAAGGGACTCAGAAATTCAAGGATATAATTGATATGGTAATCAAGAAAAGTTAGCTTTATTTGCAGATGATATTATTTTGTACCTGATAAAACTAGAAAAAGACATTTAAATGTTGTGGAACATTTTTAGCTGGTTTTATGCCTTTTCAGGATACAAAATTAATGAAGATAAAACAAAGGCAGTAGCTGTAAACCATGTACAGCACACAAATTGGATCAGTAATACCCACATTTATGGGGACATGATAAAATGAAGTTCTTAGGAGCATGGGTAAAAAAGATTCTGTTATGGAGTATGTAGGAAGAGACTAAACAAAAGATAATAAAAAACCTGAGAAACTGGAGGCTCTGTTTTATGCACATGGATAGCAAGATACAGGCAGTGAAAATGTTTTTCCTCCCTTTACTTTACGCACAGGTCAGGCATGTTTTTATCAACCAGAGGAAAAGCTGTGGATAGCAATTAAAAAAAAGTTGAAGGATTTTATCAATAGGAAGAGGGCAAGAGTCACTTGGGATAAGTTGATCCTTCCAATAGAACAAGGTAGAAGTATTTCAGAGCTACCTAGTTAAAACTTCTATACACAGCAAAGCAGAAAGCTATGATTTAAAGTGGAAAGGGATGATGATGAAACAGGAGGGAAGCTCAAGAAATAAGGAGAGAGTGGGATTTTGGAAGCAGATCCTTAAGGAGAATAACAATATTCATACAGAATATTATATTCATAAAGCAGCAGAAAGTATTCTAAGAACTATGCTAACACAACAGTTGAGAAAGGTGATTCTGCTGATAGGGATAACTGCAATTAGGGGTACAGATAATAGACAAGAGGGAATAGAATTTGCAGGAGAAAACTGGCAAAGGAACCAAGGTCTTGGGAGCAAATAACTAGTGAGGGAAAGGTAATAGAATGGGAAGAGACTAAGAATACATTTGGACTGCAAGCTAGAGATTGCCTTCCATATCAAGGATTGACATCAGAATACAAGCAAAGAGAAAGGAATCCTAAGTGAAAGACTGTCACTGGTAGAGTTTGTAGTAAAATCTAGAATAGAAGCTGTTGTTAAAGAGGTATAATTAGAAGGTCTTATAAAATATGCATGATAATTGCAGGAATCAGAGGAGGCTAGAAAGGATTGGGAAGAGAGATTGGATAAGCAATTCACAACAAAACAATGGAGGGATGTATGTATGGCTCCCAAACATGCAACAAAATCTAAAAGATTTAGGATTTTTGCTTGGAGATGTTTGCACAGGTATTTTATACACTAAGCAGAAGAATTTGTGCTCAGGTAGATTGCAAATGTTGGAGGTGTGATGAGGAAGAAAGAGGTAATTGGAAACATATGTTTTGGGAGTGTACTGAGTTGGCAGACTTTAAAAATTCCCTGCAGACTACTCTGTCAGAAATATGGAGTGAGCAAATTGGTGAAAATAAGGAAATTATTTTTTTTTGAGCTGTGATACAGAATTCAAATTGCCTAGACATAGTTAGGCCCTGCTGAGTTTAATTCTGGTGGCTGTCAAAAAAGCAATTATTGGAAAACAGAAATCGAAATCTAATCCAACCGTACTAGAAGTAATTAATATAGTAAGAGAGATTAAAAAAGGGGTTAGGAGCAGATTACATAGAAAAAAATAGGAATTGTGGAAACGATACATAGAAAATAATGTTTTGGAAAAGGAATGAGATTTAAGGGAAGTCAGGAATTACAGTATGTAATGTTCAATTGACAATGACTGCATAGAAGATTATATGTGATGTATAATGTTTGCAACTGAAAAAATGTCAATCTGATTTGTTTTCATTTACATAAATGTATGAATGCCTGTGTCAAAAGTGCTAATTCAATAAAGATGTTTCTTGTTTAAAAAAAAAAAAGAAAGAAAGAAGGAAATTTGCTAGTCCTCCTTGGATCCAGAATCAGTGAGATACACCAGGTTTTCTAGTGTCTGATTTATTAAAGAGGACTGTAGCCTAGACAGGTAAGACAGAGATATGTCAGAGAAAGGATATGTGTCAATCAATCAGTAGCACTTATACTGAATATTGAAAGACGATATGAAAAGTAGAGAAAGAACTTTTGCGGAGCCTCTCCTACTTAAGTACACTTAATCTGAGGTCGCACAACAGTGAAGAAAAAGAAAACTCCAGTGCTGGCAAAAGTTTCTTTACTCCTTTTTGTTTGATCATTCATCAGTCAATAAAAGTTTTGTGTCTGAATGACAGGTACCTGCAGAGAAGAAGACCTAAAGCCTTGAACCCCTTTTCAAGCAGTAAGTTGGAAAAGTGAAGCAGGCTTTAGGACCTATGCCAGATAAAAAAGCTCACATAGGAGACTGCCCTAAGATGGTTAGTGCGAATATCACTCAAGTCCACTCCACTGACTAACTAGTAGAGGAATCAACCATCTTAAGAGTAGAGGAGGCTGAATCTGGATATTGCAGGCTGCGTGCATGTCATCCTTGGGGACAAGTTCCATGACAGGGATGACGCATGACACATGACTCACTTTCCTTCTTGTTAAGATACTAATCAAAGCATTTCTGGGAAAAAGCAAACATACTTCAGGCTAGTCATTAATGGTCTTTACCAACCAGAAGGTCTCTTCAAAGCTTGAACCATAGAGAGGGATGTTACGTTACCTTTGTTTATATCAGAAAGAAAGGGACCTGGGTCTTTAGAGTCTGGTTGTCAGGACACTGAGAGAGACTCCTTCGCCTATGCTTACCTCTAGGAAGGACCTGCCTGGGCTCACTCAATGTGTGAGGCATCCAGTATTACAATACGTAGTGTGGCGATCCTAACCCCTGATAAGCAAATGACTGTAACTTTCTCCATACTCAGACTGGTGAGATGAACATCAGTGTTTCTCACAATGGAGCCTCCAGTGACCAGAATGTTGGATCTGGTCCTCACTAATGTGGGAGCATGCTGTACATCCCCTTGTGTAATGCCTTCTCTGGTAAGGTCAGACCACAAAATGGTTTCCTTTGAAGTAGAAATAAAACTTGGAACACCAGTTAACACTGAAATATTCAGGAACTACTCTAAGGCTAACTTCCTACTATTACCTGATAACCTGGCAAAAATGTCAAGCCCCATAAACCCTGAGAACACTGCTGCCTATGCAGAACTGTTCGCAGAAACCCTATACAAACATGGTAGTAGTTGCGCAGAGGTAGCTGTGCCAACTAAGAAGTACAGAACTAATTCAAAAAACAAGCCACGCTGGTGGAATCACAACATCATTTGGATTAATGTGGCCTCCCAGACCAAGGACAACCACAAGGAATTCCTTAGCTATGTCTGCAACCTCAAAGGCAATACACAATTGTGTACAGAGCTCATTATTAATGGAGCCACCTATACTGAACCAGAAGGTGCATTGGGGATTATGATAACATTATAATATTGAAGTAACTGCTCCTACTATCACTTGGAAACATGAGCCATAAAGCATTATACAAAATGATGACGTTTATATCACATGGGATCACCCATTACTCAGAGATTAAAAAATGCATGCGAGAAACCCAAATATAGTAGTCCATGAAAAGACTTGGTTGATCACTGAAATTGCTACACCTGGTGACTACAGTGTCTTATGTACAGAGAGACACAAAGTCATAAAATGCCAGGATTTGCAGGCAGAAATGACAGGAATGTAGAAGAAGGACACTCAGACAGTTTCAATAGTAGTAGGAGCAATGGGTCCTATAAAAAAGAATTTACAATCATACTTTGATGTGTCTTTTGGCTTTTCCCGGTTAGGGGTCGCCACAGTGGAACTCTGGTCCGCTAACGATTGGCAGTAGATTTTTACATGCCAAGTTGCCGGCCCTGATGCACAACCTTCAACGAAGGTACGCCCATTCACACGTCTTCACACAGAAGATGCTCTAGCTGAGAATCGAACAGGGCAACATCTTACTGTGAGGCGACAACACTACCGCAGCACCACCACCGCACCTACAATCATACTTAGATATATTACCAATACATGTAACTCCATATAAATTGCAGAAAGAGTCATTACTGGGCACATTGCAGATTCTGCAAAGAGCACTTCTGGCTAACATCAAAGATTGAAACAATGCTAATTTCATGAACTTTAATCATTCTTTGACTTAAGAATGGGGTCCATTCCCATCATGGTATTAGAAGCTAAAAGATTTGGGAAAATTAAAAAGGGAGAAACCAGAAAATATAGCAAACCTACTGTATGACAAATTCAGCTTCAGTTTTAACTCTCTCTCTCCCCTTCAGCCTTCCTTCAGGAAAATATCATCAAATATAACTCCCCCTACTATCACCAGGGAATAGGTTCTTAATGCTCTCTCTATGGCAAAGAACACTGCATCAATGGGCCCAGACAGTATTCCAGGATGCCTTCTAAATAGCATGAAACATGACCTAACAGGCCCTCTGGAACTGCTATTTAACTGTAAGCTTTGTGCCTTACAAATGGAGAACAGCAACAATAATCCCTCTGTACAAAGGTGGGCCATCTACAGACCCCGGAAAATACACACTCATAGGTATCACTAGTCTCCTACGCAAAGCCATGGAAAGAATTAACATGGAAATTATCAATAATGACATAGTAAACCTCCAGACAATGGACCCAACCCACTTTGTTTTGTCAAGGGCAGTTCTTGCCTACTCAAACTGGTGGACTTCTTTGAGAAAGTCACCAAAGCACTGAATGAGGGAAAAATGATTTGCACTGCCTACCTTGACCTGACAAAAGGCATTTGGCACAATAACCCACCCGAGCATTGTTGACAAACTCAGGAGGTTAGGATAAACCCTTATGTCACTTGGTGGATAGCCAGCTGGCTCACAGACAAAACCCAGGAAGTTAGAATTGAGGAACGCACCTCTACAAAGAGGCCAGTCACAAGCAGTATCCCTCAAGGACTGGTCCTGGGACTGCTCCTTTTTGGCACTTACTTCTCTGAAATTAAGGCCACTGTCAATGGCCTCTGTCTGACTAAATTTGCAAAAGATTGCAAATTAGAAGTCATAGAATCCCCCAACAAAAAATGTTCCTCAAGAAGGGCTGACACAGACATATACCTGGTGTCAGAACCATGGACTAAAACTAAATGACAAGAAATGTATAATGGTATTATTTGGGAAGTCATCCATCCCTGGTAACTATCATATTGACAACATAACCCTAAGAGGTGACCCAGTAGTCAGGGACTTGGGAGCGCACAGAGACAGCAAGCTAGCCTTTTACTATCATGTGTGTATAGCTTTGAGAAAATCATTCTATGTTGTGCAACTTATAAACAAAGGTATAGCACCTAGGTCCAAGGAAGTCATTATTCCACTGTATTCAGCATTCATCAGACCTGTCATTGATTACATTGCCCCCTATGGTATGTACCTAGCCAGGCACATCCAATAATTAGAATGTCCACAGAAGTTACTCACTTAAAGGAAGAAGGGTGTAAATAACATGTCCTATGCAAGACCTATTCCTACATTCTGTCTTCTACAGGTTGTTGAGGGGAGATCTATGCCTGCTATACAAGGCATTGTCAGACTCTGCCCTGATGGACCTCCTGCATATCCTCAAAATAAACATCACCAAAATTACCCATTCTAAAGACTTAAACCTTGCCTCTGATATAAATAGGACCTGCTGGAGAGATAAGTATGTATCCCAAAGACTACTGCTTCTCTAGAACAGGCTCCCCATCCATGTGAAGCAGAGTTCCTCTCTAACCCATTTCAACTGTAATTTGGACAATTGGATGGGAACAGGAAATTCATCACTGGTTTGGCCTCTGTGTCTCTAGTGGACACAAGGAGCCATGGTTCATCTCTCAGGCCACTACTTGTAAATGTTTCATCTCCCATGCCCCTGCTTACACTTATCAAGGGTACGAGAAAATGTCCAAGATCTGAGATGCATGGCTAGGCTTAAAAAGGCCCTTGTGGTTGTAGCCTAATAAACACTCATGAACCTATGAATATTGACATACTAACAAAGATACATGATTAAAGTTTAGTTGACAGAGAAGAGATACAGCTATTGAAGTGAACATTTCTGAATATTTTAAATAACAACTGCATAAGACAGAAGTACTATAATTTTGGCAAACTCCCAGATGGAGACAATATTAAAGCTAAAGTGAATAAAAAACCAATTAATAAATTAAGCTTGGCAGTTTCTTCAAAAATAGTGGCATAATTTTGGGTCCGTAACTGTCTCTCCAGTGAAAATGCCTTAGGCAAGGAAAGAAGTGTCAAAGCCATAATAAATGAATAACGACATGCTAAAATACAAAATATGATGTATGGTACAAATAACAAAAGGTTATATAGGATGTAAGATAAAGTCGGTCCAATCAGGATGGCGAGGGTAACAATTCCTGCCTTGTGGTCAGACTGCATATCTCTGGTGTTGTTGCTGTGCAGCATAGCCTCTGCACTTAGGACAAGAGGAACTGAATATAGACTTGGTGCAACAGACAGATGTCCCACTTGGGCAGAATAAGCAAATGTCACTAACAGAGGTCCGAACACGGTTAACATGGCAACATCACCAAGTGCAAAATATTTCAATCCAATACCTGTGAAAAGCAAAATAAATAGTTAGTGTTAGTATAATAATTCAAATAAATATTCAAACATACTTGATCTCCCCTGAAAAACACACAAAATTAATTTTATTTGTAAGTCATGGCTACAATATTTAACATAAAAGATGTCTGTAAACTAAGGCTGTTAACAGAATGGATGTTATTAAAATAAGGCACATTTGAGAGTTAAGAACTGTTCCATACTGATGTTAGAACTAACTTATTTTAGTCTGCAGGATTGTATCCAACCCATCCTCCTTTTTTATTCAATCCCTTTTTTATATTATTTTTTATCTTTTGTTAAATGTATTAGTCCCACTAGACTGTCATTCTCCTTTTAGGAAATACCTGAGATGGGATTTATTGTACTAGAGGAAATTTGGCCAGCACATCGGTGACCTTTCTGGGAGAATAGGTGCCATGGGGTATTTTACATCCACCTGAGCTACCACCACATAATGCAGATGGGGCCTCTGTTTAATGTCTCATCCAAAGGACAACACACTCAAGAGTGTAGCACCCTTCTTATACTGCTCTGTAGTATCAGCAATCGATCTACCCGGTGTGAGAAAAGAACTCACAGCTTTCCGCACAAAAGGCAAGTGCAATACCTGTTGTGCCAGTGACACAGCAAAGCTACCTTAAAACTGTTTGTTAAATGTTATACAGACTATACAGCACACTCAAACATAATACCATATGGTGGTGGGGTGTAGGGGTGTGTGTGTGTGTGTGTGTGTGTGTGTGTGTGTGTGTGTGTGTGTGTGTGTGTGTGTGTGTGTGTGTGTGTATACACCATACTGAAGGAAAGGACATATTCGCCATCCTATCAATTTCACAACAAAGTGAATCAGATTTCCCAACAACCAAATTAAACAGGTAGGAAAGCTGGAAACTTTTTTAGCAGTTGCTCAAGTTATCCAGACCCATGTTTGTCTGTGTGTGTGTGTGTGTGTGTGTGTGTGTGTGTGTGTGTGTGTGTGTGTGTGTGTGTGTGTGTGTGTGTGTGTGTGTGTGTGTGTGTGTGTGTGTGTGCATGTGCAGAGGAGTAGCTAGGCCACTGGAGCCCAGGGCAGGACCCTCATTGTAGCCCCACACCACGAACACCATCTACAGGACGATTTTATTTTTGAACAGGTGTTGGAAAAATGCCTTGACAACAACTTTTCACAAAAACATACATCAAGAGGTAGAAAAGCATTTAAAGAAACCACAGAGATATTAAAAATAAAGCAGAATTCAGCACAGTCCACCTCTCTTTGCAGATACAGTCCAAATGCCAAGAGCAA
Source organism: Protopterus annectens (assembly GCF_019279795.1). Taxonomy (NCBI): domain Eukaryota; kingdom Metazoa; phylum Chordata; order Ceratodontiformes; family Protopteridae; genus Protopterus; species Protopterus annectens. The sequence continues at coordinate 1,793,348,883 of NC_056729.1, read as the reverse complement.
CATAATAAATTATACTATTAATAGCTTGGTAAATAAAGGGTTTGATTCTTACCTTTGGGATGAGAAATTTGGCAAGGCTTAAAATGACCCACAAGGGTAGATAGCCTAGTACTAATACGAACTTATACACAACACAAACACACATACTAACACGCACACACAAACACACACACATAAACACATATACACAAGATCATTCTGATACTGCACAAAACAAATTATGATAGGTGTGTATATCCAACTCTCATGCTAGTCATCAATAAAGGAAGTGTCCAAGCTAAAATGACTTTCATTATAATTAAAACACAGATTTTATAAAAGCCCAGTAATAATCCTAAATATAGAATTCAATAACTACTTGTATATGGCATTACCCAACCACATCCTATTTTATGATACTCTTCAGCTGCTTAAACACCAACAGGAGAAGGAACATTTCCAAAGCCCTACACAAATCTGTGGCTCAGGCATACAGTGTCATACTTTGGGCAGCACAATTTGTTATTCTGTATCCAAAGCCCTACACCAATCTGTGGCTCAGGCATACAGTGTAATACTTTGGGGCAGAACAGTTTGTTATTCTGTATCCAAAGCCCTACACCAATCTGTGGCTCAGGCATACTGTGTAATACTTTGGGCAGAACAGTTTGCTACTCTGTATCCAAAGCCCTACACCAATATGTGGCTCAGGCATACAGTATAATACTTTGGGCAGAACAGTTTGTTATTCTGTATCCAAAGCCCTACACCAATATGTGGCTCAGGCATACAGTATAATACTTTGGGCAGAACAGTTTGTTATTCTGTATCCAAAGCCCTACACCGATCTGTGGCTCAGGCATACAGTGTAATACTTTGGGCAGCACAGTTTGTTATTCTGTATCCAAAGCCCTACACCGATCTGTGGCTCAGGCATTCAGTATAATACTTTTGGAAGCACAGTTTGTTATTCTGTATCCAAAGCCCTACACCGATCTGTGGCTCAGGCATTCAGTATAATACTTTGGGAAGCACAGTTTGTTATTCTGTATCCAAAGCCCTACACCAGTCTGTGGCTCAGACATACAGTATAATACTTTGGGCAGCACAGCTTGTTATTCTGTATGCAAAGCCCTACACCAATCTGTAGCTCAGGCATACAGTATAATACTTTGGGAAGCACAGTTTGTTATTCTGTATTCAAAGCCCTACACCAATCTGTGGCTCAGGCATACAGTGTAATACATTGGGCAGAACAGTTTGTTATTCTGTATCCAAAGCCCTACACCAATCTGTGGCTCAGACGTACAGTGTAATACTTTGGGCAGAATAGTTTGTTATTCTGTATCCAAAGCCCTGCACCAATATGTGGTTCAGGCATACAGTATAATACTTTGGGAAGCACAGTTTGTTATTCTGTATCCAAAGCCCTACACCAATCTGTGGCTCAGGCATACAGTGTAATACTTTGGGCAGCACAGTTTGTTATTCTGTATCCAAAGCCCTAACACCAATTTGTGGCTCAGGCATTCAGTATAATACTTTGGGAAGCACAGTTTGTTTTTCTGCAGATCTGCAGTCTTCCTCTTTCGGCTTTTCCCGGTTAGGGGTCACCACAGCAGATCACCTGTCCGCTCATGATTGGCAGTGGAGTTTTATGGTGTCGAGTTGCCAGCCCGGCGCCCAACCTTCCACAGAAGGCACACACACACAAGCACTCATTCCTAGGGCCAATTTAGAGTGTCAAATCCACCTACAGCATGTCTTTGGGATGTGGGAGGAAACCAGAGCACCCGGAGGAAACCCACGGGACCACAGAGAGGACATGCAGACTCCGGACAGAAGGCACCCCAGCCAAGGGTCGAACTGGCAAACCTCTTGCTTTGAGGCAGCAACACTGACTGCTGAACCACTGTGGTAATCATGATTATTTCAAGGTATCTAATGGAGACTTAGAGAAACCCATTAAGAATATAGAGTAGAGTCAGCTCTCATTTTGACTGATTTTTCTCCTTAGTTCACCCAGGCAACAAACAGACTTTTAGAGTATGAAACAACATGTGCTGAATACTTAGTCCTGACCCCTGACCACATCACTCACCTTCCAGATTTTTGCATAATTTCCAGACTTTCACCTCATAAGATTTGTGGCTTTTTGGCAAATCTGTGAGGATTGAACTCATTAAATATTGACATATATTTGTGTTTCAGACTTCACTTTTACTCAGAAAATGCATATTAATACCTGTTATTCTAGCCTCTTTCTAAGTTTAAACATTGCAAGAGCAATATTTAAAACCTGTCCCTTTTCGGGCCTCTAACCACATTATTTTAGACTTTGTCCAGACTTCTTGTGCTTAGAAGTTGAGGAGTATGCTCCCTTGACCCTCCTTTCATAAGAGGCAGAGACCTAATTACCTTTTTTCAGTAACCAAGAAGAGACTGGTAATATAAATGTGGAGTGTGTGGGTGGTATACCCCAATATTGGGGATGTAGGGGAGCTTGTCCCTCCCTGAAAAAGACACTTAAATTTAATTGAGATCTGTATTCATGGGGTTTAATCTTCAGTGAGGGAAGGATTTACTATATCCTTGTTTTAAAATCAAGAAGAACATGCATTAAAATAATTCTTGACATTGCTGCATTGCTGCCTATAAACAGTGTAGCTGCACTGTTTGCTTTCTTTCTCCAAATGTCATGGCAGTCCCTTCAGTAGTTTCTCCATGTATGCACAAGCATTTTACTGACATCAAAATGAATAAAGTCCCCCAATGACCTTTCAGTAGTTTGTCTGTGTATGCACAAGCATTTTACTGACATCAAAATGAATAAAGTCCCCCAATGACCTTTCAGTAGTTTGTCTGTGTATGCACAAGCATTTTACTGACATCAAAATGAATAAAGTCCCCCAATGACCTTTCAGTAGTTTGTCTGTGTATGCACGAGCATTTTACTGACATCAAAATGAATAAAGTCCCCCAATGACCTTTCAGTAGTTTGTCTGTGTATGCACAAGCATTCTACTGACATCAAAATGAATAAAGTCCCCCAATGACCTTTCAGTAGTTTGTCTGTGTATGCACAAGCATTTTACTGACATCAAAATGAATAAAGTCCCCCAATGACCTTTCAGTAGTTTGTCTGTGTATGCACAAGCATTTTACTGACATCAAAATGAATAAAGTCCCCCAATGACCTTTCAGTAGTTTGTCTGTGTATGCACAAGCATTTTACTGACATCAAAATGAATAAAGTCCCCCAATGACCTTTCAGTAGTTTGTCTGTGTATGCACAAGCATTTTACTGACATCAAAATGAATAAAGTCCCCCAATGACCTTTCAGTAGTTTGTCTGTGTATGCACAAGCATTCTACTGACATCAAAATGAATAAAGTCCCCCAATGACCTTTCAGTAGTTTGTCTGTGTATGCACAAACATTTTACTGACATCAAAATGAATAAAGTCCCCCAATGACCTTTCAGTAGTTTGTCTGTGTATGCACAAGCATTTTACTGACATCAAAATGAATAAAGTCCCCCAATGACCTTTCAGTAGTTTGTCTGTGTATGCACAAGCATTTTACTGACATCAAAATGAATAACGTCCCCCAATGACCTTTCAGTAGTTTGTCTGTGTATGCACAAGCATTTTACTGACATCAAAATGAATAAAGTCCCCCAATGACCTTTCAGTAGTTTGTCTGTGTATGCACAAGCATTTTACTGACATCAAAATGAATAAAGTCCCCCAATGACCTTTCAGTAGTTTGTCTGTGTATGCACAAGCATTTTACTGACATCAAAATGAATAAAGTCCCCCAATGACCTTTCAGTAGTTTGTCTGTGTATGCACAAGCATTTTACTGACATCAAAATGAATATTTTCCCCTCACCAATCACTTCAATAGTTTGTCCATGTATGCACAAGCAGTCAAATGCACAAAATAGATAAAAACAGCAAGTACTTGACTAAAAATATATACTTTTTTATTTTACATAAGAGAGTTGAGTCCCGGACAAAACAGTGGAGCTTTTCACCCTGGACCTCCACTGAAAAAGGGCTTCTGCCCAGTCGGACCAACTCGGTCAAGAAATGTCAAATAATAAATAAATAAATAAATAATAAATGATGCCAAAATTAATTATTTCCCACAAAGGTCTCTTCAGTAGTTTGTTCATGTATGCACAAGCACCAAAATTAAACACTTCCCCAATAACCTATTCAGTACTCTGTCCATGTATGGACAAGCACTCAAGTGATAACAGAATGAAACACGTCCCCCAATAATCCCTTCAGTAGTTTTGAGCACAGAAACACCACCAAAATTAATCATTTCCTCCCAGAGATCCGTTCTGTAGTCTGTCCAACTATGCTCTAGCACTTCAGTGACAAGAAACTTAATCTTTTCCACATAAAGATCCCTTCAAGAGTCTATCCAGGTATGCACAAGCCCTCCAATGACATCAGACTGAAACATTTTCCCCAACAACACCTTCAGTAGTCTCTCTAAGTAAGCACAAGTACAAGAACCAAAATTAAAGTTTCCCCCAATGCCTCCTTCAGTACTTTGTCCAAGTAAGCATAAGATCTAAAATGAAACATTTCACCCCAACCACCCCTTCAGTAGTATGTTCAGGTAAGCACAAGAACTCCACAAAAACACCAAAATGAAACATTTCCTCCAGTGACCCCTTTAGTAATCTAGCCAAGTATGCACAAGCACTCCAAGGACACCAAACTTAAACACTTCTCCCAATGACGCCTTCAGTAGTCTGTCTAGGTATGTACAATCACCAAAATGAAACATTTCCCCCAATGACCCCTTCAGTAGTCTGTTCAAGTATGTGCAATCACCAAAATTAAACATTTCCCCCAAATACCCCTTCACTGGTCTGTCCAAGTATGCAAAAGCACCAGAATGAACTAGTAAGTAACCTTACCTACTTCAGAGACTAGTTTTTTTTTTTCTTCCTAGTCTTTGTCACCACACACCAAATGGACCCACAGTGATCAATTTCAAATGATAAAACACTACATCCCTCAGCTCACTATGGGCACCAATGATACAGCCAAAGACACTGGGCAGGATTCACGAAGGCTTGCATGGAGTCTAAGAGTAGTGTAAGACTCCATGCAGCCTTCGCGATCCAGGAACAGCCCTAAAGTCCGTGTAAGAGACCAGCTAAAACGTCTCTTAGACGGAGTGGGCATGGATATGCTAATCACCTCACTTGTAGCCGAAAGGCATGCAAATGAGGTAGATTAGTGATCCACAAAGCCCAAAGCAGCCCGTGTAAGAGCCGTTTTAGCTGCAGAAATGTACTCAGTTGACAACTGAGTATGTTTCTGCAAAAATCACAATGGAGCCATATCAGCTCCAAATAAAGGGTGCATATGTGTCAGGCAGCATGCCAGTGGCCAAATATGTGGCCATTGGCAAGGTACCCTGATGCAAATATGAAAAATAATTTTTTTTTCGGCGATCGACGATGTTTAAACGCAGCGCAGCCCCGCGCAAACGGGCTGCGCTGTATAAAACATAAAAATGAAGGTTATAAACCCACAAATGTGGGTTTTATGCAATACATGGATTTACAATGCAGGGACCAGCAGACCAAAAACAACATGGCCACCGTTTAGTGGTTGCTAAGGGGGGAAGCTGAGTCTAAGACATGTAACTAAGCATTAGTAGGCAATCTGATGTAAATGAGTGTTAGGATACTGAATTCCACTGTTACATAGCAAATGAGTACATTCTGAGTAGTGTAAGAGATACATAAGGGGGAGGAATAGAGTAGGAGATAGGTGACATCACAGGGGGGAAGGGTAGAAAGAAATGCAGTTCATTGGAGGTCAGTGTTACATGACAGGTGTCAGACACATATCATGGAAAGAGGAGTGCCACAAGATAAGCATGGGAAAGTCAAGAAATGGAAGGTGTACACTGTTGCTTACACCAAAGTTTCTTGCTGGGCGTGCATGCGCACGTGTGCTCGCCATGAGGCGCAAGTAGGGCAGTGTGCACGCATGTAAGGCAGACTGAGCATGTGGGAGCATTTTGACAGACTTCTAAGACTGTTTGCGCTGGTGTGCACGTGTTTTAACCCGAATAAGCAGATTTTGAATCGTGTAAGCATGTGTGCGCGTGTTTAAGCCACTGTGAGCGTGTTTCTGCTGGTATGCGCATTGCTCCCCCCTGAGGAAACAGAAAGGAAAAAGGAAGCAACAGAATTAGTAGGAAGCTACCAGGGAATACTGCTGGAGCTAGCAGGTGAAAACAATTAGAAGCAGGCAATTACACAGGCAGAATAGTAGCTCAGCCAAGCACTTAAAACTCTGCAAACAGCAGTGCAAGATGTTTCTCTCAAGAGACACTGCAAGACAGGAGTAAGCTATTAGAAGTGAAAACTGAAAAAGCTGAACTCAGAGCAGAAATGCTAGGGGCTGTCATAGCTGTCATAAGGAGACATAGGCGACTTGCTGAGGGTGGTGACAATGCAGATGGTGCCAGACAACCCACAGTGAGGAGACGGAGAAGAGTGTACAGGCCCAGGGTCACCTACCACGGGTTACATGAGCTGGAGATAGTAGAGCGCTATAGAGTGGACAGAGACCTCCTGCAGCAAATTGTCAAGCTGTGCAGGCCACGCCTCACACACAGAACCAACAGAGGGGAACCCATCCCAGTGGAAACCAAGGTATGTGTTGGCCTAAGAATACTAGCAACAGGTACCTTCCAGAGACCAACTGGTGATATGATGGGGATATCACAGGCATCAGCCTCCAGGGTACTGCACCAGTTCCTGGATGGCATGTCAGCACATGTCGGTGATCATGTATATTTCCCCAATGCCCGTGAGGTATTGGCCAGCAATATGCATCTCTTCCAGTAAATAACGGAATACCCTGAGGTAGTGGGTGCAATAGACTGTACGCACATACGCATCAAAGCACCAGCCGGTGAGCAGGGTAGGGCCTACATTAACCACAAGGGCTTCCCCTCCATCAACTGCCAGGTCGTGTGTGATGCCCAGGGCATAATAATGAATGTGTGTGCTGGCTGCCCTGGGAGCTACCATGATTCCCATATCTGGCATTTGACACAGCTGTACCAGACATTTGCCAATGGAGACATCCCACATGGACACCTAGTGGGGGATGCAGATTATGCACTGGAGCCGTGGCTGATGGCACCCATCAGAAACGCACACACACCTGAACAGGATAATAATGAGGCACACGCACAAACACGTAATGTAATAGAGCGTGTGTTTGGGCTGCTCAAGTCATGGTTCCGGTGTCTGAACACATCTGGTGGAGCCTTGCAGTACTCACCAGCTACATGTACCCAAATTGTCATGGTATGTGCTATGCTACATAATATGATCTTGCAAAAACAGCTGCAGCAGGACCAGCATAGGGCCAGGCCAAACAGCCCCCACCATTGCCAAGGCCATCACAGGCAGAGCGTGACTCGGAGGAGGAACAACCTGAGCCTGCCCCAGTAGGCAGAAGGAGGCGTGCCCAGTATGCCCTGGCCTTGGCAAAGAGGCAACGCATAGCACATACACTGGCTCAGTAGGAACCCTGGGAATGATACCCCTCTGACTCACTCATATAATAACAGGGATGCCTAAAATGACATAACCTGCTCTCAAACATGTACAGGGAGTGTAGTATGTGCATCCGACAGAGGCAGCCCTGCAGCACCACCTGAGGCATGAATGCCATGTGTTAAGCAATGTAACACCATGTAGTATATGCACACTTGAGGACCCTGACTAACATCCTACCCTCACCAAGCATGATGCCACAATATGACGATGAGATGATCAATTGCAATAATTGGCTGAAGTATTGCAGTTAGTCAAAGGGGATCCAATGTGTGCCAGCCCGGGAATGACACGCTGAGCATGACATGATGCTCCACCTGCTAGGGCTGGCATGCACCTATCAGTGCAGGCCATATGGATACTGGCAAAGGCTGTTGTTGCCCACAGCATGCCCTGAATAGGTAAGGCTCAAAACACAAACCCACCTCCATAGGTATCACAAGGGATAAGAACCTATATGTAATGCTACCCAATGTCAGAAGTCTAAACAGCAAGATGCATGCAGTCTAAACTCACCCAGTATGGAGAATGTTGATATCTGTGCTGTAACAGAAAACTGGGTCAAGGCTCACAACAGCACCCTAACACTGCCAGGTTACACCTCATACTGTGCTGTACAGCCTCAAAACATGGAACAAGCTACAAAAGGAGGGTGACTAGCAATAATTGTCAAGGATAACCACACCCCCATGTTGGTACCACAACAAGAAGCAGCATGGACTAGCCATGGTCAAGTAACAGTGGCTAAAACTGCCTCCCAGTTTATAGCCTGCTACAGACTACCATCCCAACACCAGGAACTGCACCTGGCCTATGTTGGAATACATGAATATATCAAGTCCTCCAAACCACATTATATTGGGTGACTGAAAATACCCAGACATAGACTGGGAGCATTATACTAGCTCCAACACTGTAGGACAAAAGTTCCTAGAATCCATAAACCAAAATGCCCAGGAACAACATACCACTCCCACAAGAGGAGTAAGCATACTGGATGTGATAATCAGCAACATGGGTACTGGATGGCAAGATGAGAAGTGTATCCCTCACTGGTAAGACCAGACCATAGAGTAATCACACTGGATATACACATCCTGACCACAGTCCCTGGCCAGAAAACCACAGTGAAAAACATGTGTAAAGCAAAAGTTGCACTCCTCCAAACTGATGTGGAATCCATTAAAGGCCCTGTGCAAGTGCAAAATATGGGCCACACCTCAGAACCTGTTATACAGGCATTCCATGAACACTGCCAGGAATGCTTGGATTATGCAATCCTAAATTAAAACAAGACACAATGCCATACACGCAGGCATCTGGCATGGTGGACTCCAGCCATTACCAAACCATGCAAGAGAATGAGGAAGCTACTACATGATAGAGAAAACATAAAAAGGGACGTAATCACTGATCAGTAGTATGGCAATAAAATATGTCCACACATACAATCCACTAAGGCCAGCTACAACAAGTTGAATCTGTGAATCTTGAGACAATGTTACACCTGCCCCAAGTACACAGACAACCCTCAACACCCCCCAAGAAATACAAATATATGTGAGAGATGCAACCATTTATCCAAACTGGAGGCTGAGCTCCCTCAACTCAGTACTGTCAAAACTAGTCAGGAGGAGAAGGTAACCACACACCACAAACCCAGTCCCACATAGACCTATCACAACTGTAAACCAAAGACATAAACACAGAAAAACATTCCCGGAGGCCCGAATTACAAACACACCACACCAACAGAGGCCTCCAAAGCAGACACCCAAGCAACCACAACCTCCAAACATAGCACATGCAACACATAGTACACAAAGCTGGTGTGCCAAACAGTCACAGGCCAGAAGGAGAAACAACATGCCTGATACAGTTGTAATAGGTGACTCCATAGAGAGACATGCTGCTGTCCCGCTCACCAGACTGAACAAGGGAAAGGGTACAGTAAGCTGCCTGTAGGCTGCTACAATACGCCACATAACACAAGTATGCAGGTCACCCCAAAGCAAGTAGAAATATGATGCAGTCATAGTCCATGCTGGTGTGAATGACCTGAGATGTACCTCCCCAGACTACATGAAAAGAGACATAGATGAGTTCTCCAATTATGTAGTCCAGGCCGGTATGACACTGACCATTTGCAGCATCCTACCCTCACCAAGAATGATGCCACAGTACAAACACAGAATGATCAGCTTTAACAAGTGGCACAATTACTGGTGTCATTCCAAGGGGATCCAATGTCTGTCTGCTTGGGATGTCATGCTTGACAAGCCACGCTGCTGTTAGAGGGATGGCTTGCACCTGTTACCCCTGGGCGTCTGGATATTGGATAAGGCTTTTGCCACCTCCATAGAGCCTTTCGTAGGCAAGGCTGAAAAGACTAACCCACCACCCTAGAAAACACAAGTGGAAAGAAACATAAGGGTAATGCTGACCAATGCCAGACATGTAAACCTCAATATGCATGCTCCCGAGGCCCTCCCCAGTATGGAGAACATCGATGTCTGTGCAGTGACAGAAACCTGCTGCAAGCCTCCTGACAGCACACCAGCACTACCAGGTTATACCACATATCATGCGTTATGGCCCCAAAACCTGGACCAAAACATAAAAGGAGGGTGAGTATCCATATTCAGCACAGACACCCATACGTCCAGGTAACTGACAATGCAGAAAGCATTGGAGTCCACCCATGTGCAACTAACCGTAGGCAAGACTGCTGTACAATCTGTAGCATGCTACAGACCACACTCTCACACACAGGAACCCCACCCAGCTGTCCTGAAGACACTGGACAGTATGAATGTCCCACCAAATACCAAACAAGGTACTCACAAATTACCACATAGGTGGTAAACCATTATGTATGGAAGGAGTAATCAGGGACCTAGGGACACAAGTGGACAGTAACCTGTTATGTGACACTCACATTGCCAATGTGGCTAGGAAGACTGTCTATATTGGACACCGTATCATGAAAGGATTCACATCTACGTCAACAGAGTTCATTGTGCCCCTATACTGTTCTCTTATCAGACCCATAATCTAGTACAATGCCTCATTTGGGATGTACCTTACCTGACACCTGCAGCAGTTAGAAAGACCTCAAAGGTACCTCACCAAGAGGATAAAGGGTCTCAAATATATGTCATATGCTGCCTGGCTGTAGACACCCCAGCTGAATGCAGTCACATACTGCCTACACAGAGGCATTGTATGTCTGTTGTACAAGGCCATGTCCAACACAGGAGTAATGGACATGCTCCACCCCAGAAAACCCAAAGCCATCGGAGCTGTGAGAGTGAGAGATGTCAACATCAACACATAATGAAATAGGATGTGCTGGAGGGACAGATACATAACCCAGAGGCTCCCCACACCCTGGAACAGAATCCCACTCCATGTTAGGCAGAGCCCCTCACTGACACTCTTCAACAGGAATCTTGCCAAGTGGATGGATGATCGTAGATGTACACTGGGGTCTTCACTGTGTCAGGTCAGACAGAGGCACAGTAAAGTAAATCATAAATGGCCATAATATTCACATAGCAAGGGGTGGCGAAAGCCACACACACTCTGGCTAGGCTTATAAATGCCCTAGGGTGGATAGCCTAGTATGAACCTATGAACCTATGAAGATACAAATTGTACAGGACACTAAGGATAATCACAAGGCTTTCTCAACTGATGGTAGGAACCGTGTTGGGAATTCACAGATATGCTCTGAATCACACAAATATTACAAACAACATACCAAACACACACACATATTGCCAACATACAACCTGACAGGTGCAGTGCAAGCCCCCCTCAGAATGCAAAATATCTATCCCAGCAGACTGCTGGCCCCCTGACATTGCAGATGCTGAGGTAACAGCCAGCATCTACAAAGCAAAACACACAGCAGCAATGGTATGAGATGGTGTCCTGGGCTGAGTCCAACATGGACTCCAAGAAGAATGGAATGCCAAATCACACTACTGCTCAATGTCAACCTTACCACAGGATATGCACCCAAAGAGCAGTGTACAACAACAGTGGTCCTTCTCAACAAAGGTGTTGCCTAAATTGATACTGCAAACTACCACCCCAGAATCCTGAGAAGCATGGTCTGCACAGCTATGGAAAGGATCAGCATGTACCGCAGACATAAAGATATTGGGGACCTACTGACACCAGACCCTACCCAGTGTGGCTTTCTTAAGTGCAGATCCTGCCCCTTAAACATGTTTGACTCATTTGAAACAGTCATTAAGGTCATTGATGAGGGCAATGTGGTCCACACAGCGTAGCTGGACCTTACAAAGGCTTCCATACAGTACCCTACGTGTTCATTATAGATATGCTCACCTGCTTAAATATAAACCCCTATGTCAGTAGAGGGATTGCAAACCAGACCAAGGACAGAACTGACATGGTCAGACATGCTGCAGCCATGTCAGACTACAAACCAGATATAACTGGCATCCCACAAGGCTTGGTCCTGGGACCTCCCTCGTTTGGTATATATGTCCCATAGGTACAGGCCAACATGGAAGGACTGTGTCTGAACATGTTTGCAGAGGACTACAAACTGCCCACCATATCTGACCCTCCAGCTGACACAAGCATCCCACAAAAGGGCCACATAGAAACAGACAACTGATGCCATAGCCATGTTAGCAAGCTAATTGCAGAAAAGTGTATAGTCAACCCCCGTGGATATACAGTAAGTGCCCACCAATTACCACATAGGTGTTAACCCATTCGCATTACTTAACATGTAATGAGAGACCTGGGGACACAAGGTGATAGATATCCTGCATTGGACAAACATGTGGCTGTAGTGTTTACAGAAACATACCATATACCCACCTAATCATGAAGGTTGTCAGATCTAGATAAGGGAGGTCATTGTGGCTCTGCAGTCATCCTTCATCAGCGTTACAATTGACTACAATAGCCCCTGTGGGATGTACCTCAGCAGACACCTCCATCAACTGTAAAGTCCCCAAAAGTACCTCACCAGGAGTATCAAAGAGCTTGAACAGATGCCATGTGTTGCCTGATTAAACAAACTGCAGCTCCACACACTGCCATACTGCCCACCCAGAGGCAAGCTGTGCCTGATGTATAAAGCCATGTCCAAGCTGGAATCAATGAACATGCTGCACCTTGTACAATCTGAATGGCAGTGAGCTATGCACATAAAAGACCTGAACCCCAGCACTGACATACATAGGACAAGCAGTACTGCATGATCCATAACACAGAAGCCACCCCCACTCATGAGTAAACTCCCAGTACAGGTTAGCCAGAGAGTCACTCATCGATTCTCCTCAAGAGGAATCTTGATGAGTGGATGGGAGATGGTAGGTTTACCCTGGGTATCACTGTTATGTCACAGGTAGATGGAGGCACAGTATACTAACCATGACATATGTCATGGCAAACTCCACTTACAATGTGTGTCGAAGGACAAACACACTCTCTGACTAGCATTAGAAATGGTCTAGGGCACATCGCTAGTGTTTGCCAATTTACACCTATGTTGTGGAATACACTACCAATGTTGGACAAGCCTGGTTTAAGCAGTTCATATCTGAACATAATGCAACATGGTCAGATGTGCACAACTGGCCCCTAACCAGGCTGTTGTGCTCACTATGGAAATGTAAAGCAGTGATAGGACTAAAGCCCAGGATACTGTCCACCACAGTGAAAGTACTGAACCAGTACACTATACGGTACTACAGTGTTAGGTCAGTATGAAAGGATGTTGACAACTCTATGCAAAGTATCTCATGTAAACCCTGCAGGCACAGTATAATCCCTGTTGTGTTCAGATGCAAAGCAGTTGGACAGTAACTACACAACATGACACACAACCATAAACGGGAGATATTGTTGAAGTTCACACTCATCCACAAATGTGGTGGGCTGCAGAGTTCAACATATGGAAAGCTCACACTGGGCATGCTCGCACACTTTGATAAATCAGCAAAAAGTAACTATTCAGGATACACCACGAAAACACCTTCTTCAGATAAAATCCTCTTTATTCCAAAGTCATGAAGTAAAAAATGAGATGAGCGCTTTCACTTGCGACTGCAAGCTTCTTCAGATCAAATAACAAGTGTAATACAATGGTTTATATAGCACTGGTTGTATTCTCTAATCACATCATTAACAGGTTCATTGGGTGTGTTCAATTAGAACAATCAGAACCTCACCCAGTTTGAAGGGAACTTTCCTATGTTTAGTGAATACAAGGCTTCTGTGCAGAGATATATGTAGCATCTATGGTTAATTTAATATATATATTTACCCTTGTCTCTGTATAACATTAAATGGCCCACAAAATCTGTGCTGTATTACAATACTGATTTAGCCAGTCAGAGCAGAGTAATTTGAAACCTGAAACGAACGCTAAGCTTGTAGTGTTTAACTGGCTATGCACAACCCTTCAATTCCATTGCTTGAGTACATCTCATTTGTTTAAAACACTCACTCTATTCGTATACTCAAATGTTAAATCTGAATAAAACAAGTGAAATCAACATAAAAGTAAAATGAAGTAAAATAACATATTCCATGTTTAACAATCCAACTCTAAAATCATTCTTGCAAACAAAACAGCGTGTCGCTTGAATTTCATGTTTGTAATATATTAAAATTCATATATTTATATGTAAATATTCATTCGAGACATTACCAGGTTATTACTATCTTTAAAGCATTCACTATAACAGAGGATAGCAGAGACCAAACTATCACTAGATGAAATACCGAACATTACATAAAACATGACTGCTAGTTCGTTTTGTCAGGTGGGTGTTTGAGATTGAAGTCATTCTTAAAAACAAAGCAGCACATCGCTTCAGTTTTCATTTGTGAGGTGTTAAAGTTCATATATTGCTATGTTACTGTTGCTTCAGAACATTTTCATATTATTTCCATGTTAAGGGCATGTATATATGATAGAGCGTAGCAAAGCCAGAATATCGCTAGACAGATTACGAACATTATATATAACTGCTGGAGCATTTTATCAAGTGATGTCATTGTTGTTTACTTGCTGTTACTATATCAATATGCATCATTATATTCATAGCAGTGAGACAGTGAATGAATAGAGGATAAATAAATCAATAAGTGAATACATGAATATGTATATAGCTTGTGTCAAAGGCCTACATAGCATTAAGTAGATCTCATATGCAACGTTCAGATGAAAGACACCTCTTCTGTAAATAGCTGAAGCTCCCCATGAATCATTCTGTATAACTATGATAGTCACACTGATCATAAAACATACTTTCATAACATCTCTAACCTCTCAACGAGAGTAGTTTATTTATAGATGTAGTATCGTAAATTATACTTATATGGACTATGGGTTATCAAATGAATCTATCTTATATTATTTTAGTTTGTTCTTATTTACTAGATATGATGGCATTTTTTCAAAACATTAGCAGTCTATTTCACCATTGAAGTGCCCCTTCTTTCAGTGTCTTATATATGTGATGATTTAAAGTAGCAGCATAAAATTGCTGACCTACATATAATTGTATATGAAGGGACATATTCACTATCAATATAATGGATCATTGACATAAAAGCAATGTAGAAAGATATAACAAGGGTGGCACCTGTGATTAAAATAGTGCCAAGAATGGATTGAATAATTGCTATAAATCTAACAATGCTACAGAATTATACCTTGGAACCAACATAAGATAAAATGAATACAGACATCACTAGCTATCTAAATCAGTTGCTGCTATTTATTCAAGAAAAGGTTTCACTGATACATAATTGTTTATGCCTGGTGTTCTATGTGCTCCAGTCCTAAAAATCCATTCCATTTCTAGTTTCGCTAAAGCTCTCTCATTGTCCCCAAGTCTCGGACTAAAGTTGATGGTTTGTAAAACCCTGAATCTAAATATATGTGTGGGGTATAAATAATGATAAATGAGACATATGTCAGACAACATGCCATGGGAAGGCTGAACTGGGCATGCTCACACACTTAGGCCAAATCTCAGTTTAGCAGTTGGTCACACATATCTGGTATTTGTACGTGTTATTCCAGGAACCAACCACATTACAGCAATCTGCCCAGTGCACACAGTTAAATGACTACAGAGACATACGTGATATAGTGGATCCCTCCCATATTCAAACATCTTCCACAGATACACAAGTTGTTCATACAAACAGGGAATGCTATGGCAATAAAGACCTGCAAACAGTCTATCAGCAACAAATAATGTGCATCTGACAATTAAACATATGGGCGTAGAGGTCAACACTAGGCTGTTTGCCCTAGAGAATGACAGCTTAGCCAGAGTGTGCTTGGCGTCTGCCTCCCCAGTACAGTAGGCTACTGTGCCACTGTAAAGTAGGTCACATAAGGCACCGTGTGAGGCTAGTGTGCAATTATATGTGTGAGACAACTGACCCTTTTGCTAACCAGTACAACACACCAGCTGCGGCATATTTCAATCTCTACACAGAGATGATGTCAGCACCCTACAAGTACAGCGGAAGAGGGCAAATCTCCCAGTAATGCAAATAGCATGCTCTGCTACTGCGTCTCTCACTACTGTCATAGCACAGTTAGTTATGGCTTTGAATTCCACACATGCCACGTGTGTTTTTGTCACACAGAATGCCCATGTGTGTGGGTTGTTGTTCACAATAATGCATGACATTGATTAAACCAGTAATGGCAATAGACACAGATGATGTATGTGTGTGCCAAATACACATATGTACCTGTGACCTTCAATAGTTACCATGTCTGACACCTGCCACATGTGAATACATGCTATTTGCACTGGATAACATTATGACTGTGGTCTTCTGTGCAGGTGCTGCATGTGGTATGTGTATATACAGTGTGAGATGTATATGGTATCATCCTAGCAGCGAGAGATACACATCTGGTCTGGGGCATATAGTCTACATGTTGTTCATGAACAGGTGCTGCATGTTTTTACCTATTGTGGGAGTGGTAACAAGTTGTTCCATAGCAATGCAGTGACTACATGCTAGGAACCTTTCAGCTATGATGTTGTAGCTACAGTAATTCATCAGCATTCAGTAATACGTCAGCATTCCTGGTGAGGGTATGATGCCAACCAAGGTCAGGGTCATACCAGCCTGTGCCATATGCTCAGAGAGCCCTTCCATGTTCCCTATCATGTAGTCCATGGAGGTACATCACAGGTCAGCCATAGTGGCATGGACAATGACTGAGTCATATTTGTCCATGCCTCTGACTGACCTGTATGCTTGTGTTATGTGGTGGACCATAGTGCCCCACGGGCATATCACTGTGACCTTCCCCTTGTCCAGCCTGGTGAGCGTGACCTCACTGTACCGGACAATAAAGGTACCTAACACAACTGTAGCAGGTGTGCTGTCTAGCCATATAGGCTGTGACTGTTTGGCACACAGGATTTGTGTGCTATGTGTTATGCGTGCTGTGTTCTGGCATAACATATGCCTGTGTGCCAGCTGCAGAGGTGTCTGCCGTTCTTTCAGGATGCTATTCTTAGGCTCCATGAATGGCCCAGTGTGTTCACGTGTTTGTATTGCTGTCAGTGTAGGTCTACATCAGACTGGTATTGTAGTCACTGTAGTATTTCATGCCAATTGACAGGTTATGCCAGTACTGGGTTCAGAGTGCTTAGTCCCCAGTTTGGCTATGTGGTTGCATCTCATACATGTGTTGTACATCCATGTGTAGGGGAGAGGGTTGACTGTGTACATGTGGCAGCTGTGACATTGCCACATGACCCACATATTCCTCAACTGTACCATAGAGGTGACTGACAAGTGACCTTTGCACATGCTACCATAGTATTGTGATTGCCATGGTGATTAACAGCACATAGGGCCAATGGGGAACAAGGTACATAGGTTCATAGGTTCATACTAGGCTATCTGCCCTAGGGCATTTATAAACCTAGCCAGAATGTGTTTGGCTTTCGCCACCCATTGTAAATTTATCTTGCTATGTCCTTTTTCGAAGTTAGTATACTGTGCCTCTGTCTAACAGTGACACAGAAGTGATACCCGGGGTAAACCTACGATGTCCCATCCACTCATCAAGATTCCTCTTGAAGAGAGTCAATGAGGGACTCTGCCTAACCTGGACTGGGATTTTATTCCAGAGTGAACGGAGCCTCTGGGTTATGAATCTGTCCCTCCAGCATGTCCTATTTATTTCAGTGCTGAGGTTCAAGTCTCTCGAGCGTGTAGCTCGAGGGGATTTGGATATTCTGAGGTGCAGCATGCCCATTAATTCCAGGTTGGACATGGCTTTATATGTCAGGCACAGATCTCCTCTGAACAGGCGGTATGCCACTGAGTAGAGCTGGAGTTTCTTTAACCGGTCAGCATATGGCATCTGTTTGAGCCCTTTGATCCTCTTGATGAGGTACTTTTGGGGTCTTTCCAGTTGCTGCAGGTGTCTGGTAAGGTACATCCCAACAGGGGCATTGTACTCAATCATGGGCCTGATGAGGGATGAGTAAAGAGGCACGATGTCCTCCCCTGATCTAGATGTGAATCCCTTCATGATGAGGTGGGCTATATAAAATGTTTTTCTAACCACTTTAGCCATGTGGTTGTCAAATGAGAGATTGCTATCAACTTGGGTCCCCAGGTCCCTAATTACTTCTTCTGTACTTAATGGAGTACCACCTATGTGGTACATTGTGGGCACTTTGTTTTTGCCAAAGGGGATGACTATACACTTTTTGGCATTCAGCTTGAGACCATGGCTCTGGCACAAGTTGTCTGATTCTATGAGGCCCTTTTGGAGGATGCTTGTGTCGGCTGGAGAGTCGATTATGGCGGCCAGTTTGCAGTCATCTGCAAATTTGGTCAGCCACAGTCCTTCCGTGTTGGCTTGTACCTCCGAGAAATATATACCGAACAAGAGAGGTCCCAGGACTGAGCCTTGTGGGATGCCACTTGTAACTGGTTTGGAGTCTGACATGGCTCCAGCAATTCTAACCATGTGGGTTCTGTCCTTGAGCCAGTGTGCAATCCATCTAGTGACATAGGGTATTATATTTAAGCTGGTGAACTTCTCTAGAATGCCCGAGTGGGGTATTGTATCGAAGGCTTTTGCGAGGTCCAGGTAGGCTGTGTGGACCACCTTCCCCTCGTCAATGGCCTTGGTGACTGTTTCAAAGAAATCAACCAGGTTTAAGAGGAAGGATCTGCCCTTAACAAAGCCAAACTGGGTATGATCCAGTGTCTGTAGGTCCCCAGTATCTTTATTTATGAGGTCCATGATGATCCTTTCCATAGCTTTGCAGACCAAGCTAGTCAGGCATATGGGGCAATAGTGTCCAGGATCCGTTGAGGCACCACCTTTATGGAGAGGGACCACTGTTGCTGTACACCACTGTTTGGCCACATATCCTGTAGTAAGGCTGGGATTGAACAGTAGTTTTATGTTTGGGTGTAGCTCTTCTTGGAGTTCATGTAGGACACAACCCGGGACACTGTCTGGTCCCATTGATGCTGTGCTTTCTGCTTTGGAGAGGGCGGCTCTTACCTGAGCATCTGAGATGTCAGGGGGGCAGCACTCTGCTGGGATAAATATTTGCCCTTTCGGTGTGGAGGTGGGGGAGAAGTTTGCACTGAACCTGTCAGCTAGGATGTTGGCAATGTGTGGGTTTGGTGTTTCTTTTGACATTTTGGACTACCTCTGAGCATATCTGGGAATTACCACCCAGGTTCCTAACATAACTAAAGAAAGCCTTGTGATTATCCTTAGTGTCCTGTGCAATTTTCTCTCGAAGCTGGCCTTAGACAATTTTATGAGTGCCCGTAGTTTTTACTAATACTGATCAGTGATGCCTTACCTTTTTGGGATTTTGTTGTATCATTTAGTAGCTTCCTCCTTCTGTTGTATAGTTTGTTTATGGCTGGGGTCCACCAGACAGGACGTCTGCCTTTGGAGTATTGGGTCTTGGTTTTATTTGGGATTGCATGATCCATGCATTCCTGAAGGTGTCCATAGAATGCGTTTATAGAGGAATCTGCGGTCTGTGCCGTATTTTCCACAGGTCCGAGGGCTTTGAAGGTTTCCACCTCGGTTTTGAGGAGTGTGAATTTGCTTTAGAGAAGTTGTTCACTGTGGTGTTCTGGGCAGGGGGTGGGGTCGGGATGTGAATATCCAGTGAGATTAGTTTATGGTCTGATCTTACCAGTGAGGGATACACTTCTGGTCTGGAGCATAGAGTCCCCATGTTGGTGATGATCAGGTCCAGTATGTTTTCCCCTCTTGTGGGAGTGGTAACAAGTTGTTCCATAGCATTTGAGTTCATAAATTCTAGGAATCTTTGGGCTAGGGTGTTGGAGCTAGAGTCATGCTCCCAGTCTATGTTTGGGTAGTTGAAGTCGCCCAATATAATGGTGTTTGGAGAGACCTTCATATTTTCCACTGTTCTCAGGAAGGCCAAGTGCAGTTCTTGGGTTTGGGAGGGTGGTCTGTAGCAGGCTATAACCTGGAAGGCAGTTTTACCCACTGTTAGTTGCACATGGATAGTCTCTGATGCTTGGTGCTTTGCCACCAACCTGGAGGTGTGGGTATCTTTGATGAATATCGATACTCCCCCTCCTTTTGTGGTTCGGTCCAAGTTTTGGGGCTGAAAAGCATGGTATGAGGTATAACCTGGTAGTGCTGGGGTGCTCTCGGTAGCCCTGAACCAGGTATCTGTTACTGCACAGATATCGATGTTCTCCATGCTAAGGAGAGTTTCGAGTGCGTGCATCTTGAGGTTTAGACTTCTGGTTTTGAGTAGCATTACTCTTAGTTTCTTATCCCTTGTGATACCTATGGAGGTGGGTTTGTCTTTTGAGCCTTGCCTAACAAAGGCACTATGGGGTAGCAAGAGCCTTTGCCAATATCCGAAAGCCCAGGGGTGACAGGTGCAAGCCGTCCCTAGCGAAGCAGGTGGTTCAACAGAAGGTGAGTATGTGAGGGTGTAGTGCCTGTGATTAGTTAGCAGTGGCATATATGACTGCTCACGTGGACAAATGCCAGGTAAGTCATATGCAATGTGTCACAGGCAACGTACATGTGAACAGGACAAACAGTGACGTTCTGTCAAGTGAGACATGGACATACATATAGTAAGCTATGCAGATGTCACTAGGAATCCACAGAAGCTCTGTAACTCTGCATTGCAGGTGGGATCAGTATTCCAGGGTAACTGCAAGCAAACATGCATGCAAACAAAGCTACAGTAAGCAGGGCTGCATGTAGTCCATTGTACAACAAACAAGCTGTACCACTTCCAGTAGGTAACACTGAAAATATGCAGGCACTATGCACATGTACATGGAAATACACAGGTCAGATGGCTAGGGTCCAGTCTCAGCGCACACAAGTGTACAGACAATGTACCGTCAGGATGTACAATAACTGGATGGAAACCCATGTGCTCATACCTGCAGTAATACACATGTCAAATAACAGAGCCTTCACTCAGTGGTTCCATATTTAGTAGGATGTATGCTACCTGGCCTGCAACCACAGTATCCCTGACATGTATGGGGACTCTCCCTCCTGTGACAGTTAGTTTTGTGTGTTGGGGATGTCTAGCATGGTATGAGATGTGAGCTTGCAGTGCTGGGGTGCTCCTGTGTGTCCTGTACCAGTCGTGTAGTACTGCACACATATCAACATCCTCAAACATACGCATTGCAGAGTCCAGTGTGGGCAACATGCCACTTACAGTTTACATGTCCATCATTGTGTATTAATACTTTCATTACCTTATCCCCTGTGCTACCTATGTATGTAGCCTTCTGTTGACATCCTTACCTCCAGTATGCCAACGTGTGCAGATGATACACTAAGGTACTTACCATGAGTGTAGACAACAGTACATGATAATCATACCCTTACTGCATCAGGCATGCTGTGATATACCCACAATTATATCAGCACACAGTACTGTTAACAACATGATACTATTACTACACGTCAATGTAGTCATCCTGTGCATCAGCAACATGTTAACCTGTACCTGCACTGATGTTACAGATTGCAGGAGGTGGCACAGTTTCATCATATGCACAGGGTGTGAACTTGGTATGCCTGGATCAGCCACCGATACCACCAGTTGACATGTATGTGTATGTGTGTTGGTGAGGGAAAGCAGTACAAGGTGGGGCAATGTTGATGCAGTGTGTGTGTGTATGCGGTAGCCCTAGGTGTTGTCAATTCGCATGTGTGTATGGATGCACACAGTTCCAACTCATGGCTGCC
This sequence comes from Protopterus annectens, assembly GCF_019279795.1. Taxonomy (NCBI): domain Eukaryota; kingdom Metazoa; phylum Chordata; order Ceratodontiformes; family Protopteridae; genus Protopterus; species Protopterus annectens. The sequence continues at coordinate 1,793,326,993 of NC_056729.1, read as the reverse complement.
ATATACAGGTGTTTGTGGACAGCCACAGACTGTACCTGCCAGGTCATACAGATCAGTGTCTCTGGCCATGGACATGGTACCTGTGCCTTTCAGGGGTGCTACGGACCATATCCGGTACCAACCCAGACTGGGTACTGTCATCAGAAGCAGGTGTTCATTGATTGGACACAGATCCCTGTCGGGCCTGGCCAGAGCCACGTACACGTGGTCTCCTGGGGTGTTCTGATGACAGCACAGACCCAGGATTGCTGGGGCTGCTGCTGGCACTATGGGGGCGGCCGCGGCCCTGTTGTCATCCGCAACGACTGCCAGCTGCTGCTGTTGCTGGCATATGCCCACGTCAATGCCTCAACCGTCCACCATCACCCTGGCTCATGGACATGTAGTTGTGGAACCGGTCTAATATGTCCCCACAACGTCTGTCTATGACATCGGTGAAATTACGGATGGCAGCCGCAATGTCACGCATATTGTCAGTCATGGCTGTGCGACATGCTGTCAGCTCCCTCAGACCCTGTCTGGTGTACCGTTCCATACGTCAATGTGCCTGCATGACAGCCCAAAACATAGCTGAGGTTGTAAGACCAGAGCAGCACCAGAACCTGTGGGAGGGAAACAGGAAACACAGTTTACAATATCTACACAATATTACCAGTGATGCACACATCCACACATGCACAGGTCCACACATGCACACATGCACACGTGCACACATGCACAGGTGCACACATGCACACATGCACAGGTGCACACATGCACACATGCACAGTTGCACACAGTTGTACACTACTCAGTATGCGAGATATCAACACACAGACACAGACACACCTGCATGCATACACAGAGCACTACTCAGTGAGCCTAATATTACTATTACTATCAAGACTATTAAAGGTATTGTTAATACACACTCACCAGCATGGATAGGCTGCATTGCTGTTACACCGGAGGGACCTGCAGGAGTGAGGAAACTAATGTCAGTGGGCACAACTGTGCCATTGTTACTGAGTATGATACAGGTCAGTAGTACAACAGTCGCCTTTCACAGGTCAGCTGCTGATATTGAGGATATCACACTTGCACATTAAATACTATGATGACAGCTACAAACCAAGGACACACCTCACACATGCATTAACTACCAGTGTACACAACAGTCAACTATACATATGGCATATTACCTGCACGCTCATAGTCTTGCTGCGTGGCTCCAGCCTCCATCATAATGCATGTCTGCTGCTGTTGTTGTTGTTGGCAGGCTGGAGCCACTACACTCATGAGTAGTCCCTCCAGTCTGGTGAGTGGGGGATGTGTAGCCACCCCACCACCTGTGGCGACCTGTTGCCTGTGGCTATCCGACGCACGCTGATGGACATTTCTGATTAAATCACTGCAGTGATGTCGTACCTGCTCATATGTCCTATTATACGTGCCTATGTCATTTACCTGACGGACCAGGTCTTGCCACAGTGCAGCCCTCTCCTGCTGATTCTGGCTGGTGTGGGAAAAGAGTATTGCATAATCCCGCACCAGGCTCTGGTGTATCTCCTCATCCTCAGCTGCAGAGTAAGCTGGATTTCGCGGGTGAGCCATGGTCCTGAAAAAGGAAATAACATGATACCAGCAATATATGTCAGCAGAATTTGGCACACATACTACACATGCTACTCGACTGTTGTGATACAACATATCTCAGATATATATAGCATCTGTCTGTCTATTGGTGGATACACATGTAAATGGCCAGGTATCAGTGCTCAGCCAGCAACTGTGCAACAGTACCTGGCACACTCCATTCGACATACTACCAAACCCCAGCAGTCAGAACACTGATTCAGGTCCAGAGCACCTCCTCACTCTGGGGGTTTGTATCTAGGTACTCTATGGGGTACATCATCAACTGCTGTGAGCTGACCACAAACTAATTGCCCTGGATATACATATCCCACCTCCACCACCAGCACAAACGACTATAGTGAATAACATTGCAAATGCAAACTTTACACTTTGTAACAGTGACATGGTATCCTTTCAGCCCACTGGGCCAGTGGAAGACACAACCCACAATGCTGACCCCTTCACAAATGATTTCTACGGACATCTCCGAGAAGGCATGGATCATGCAATCCCATATAAGACCAAGACACTCTCCACAAAGGGACAGCATCCTGTCTGGTGGACCCCAGCCATAGACATATTGTATTACAAAAGATGGAAAATACTGCAAGACAGAGCATAATTCCATAAAGGGAAGGCACGTCTGATCAGCACTAGCAAGGAGCTATTTTCTCTCATACAAACATCCATGGGCAACTTTGAGAGGGAAATCAACAGGGACACTACAGATAACCTCAAGGCCTTCTTCAGTTATGTTAGCAACCTGGTCAGAAACCCTCCACTATGTTCATAGTTAGTACACAACAACAAATAATTCACTGAGCCCACAGATATTGGCAACATTGTGGCAGACAGGTTCAGTGCAGGTTTCCCCCCTCCCTCTCCCCCAAAATAAGACCTAGTTATCCCAGCTGACTGTAACCTCCCTGTCATCACAGATGTCCAGGTGAGAGCCGCCCTCAGGAAAGCAGAATACACAACATGAATGGGACCTGATGGTATCCCCGGTTGCATGCTACATGAACTCCAAGAGGAGCTAAACACACATATAGAAGTGATATGTAACACTAGCCTGACTACAGGATATGTACCTGTACACTGGCGCACAGCAGCAGTGGTTCCACTCCATGAAGGAGGCACCTCTACATACCAATACAATACAACACAATACAATACATTACAATACAATACTATACAATATGCTATTGCCCTTGGGACTACAGCAGCATACTGTTCTGCTACCCTGACCATTGTGACACATGTGGTGTGATGGTACCTGCTGCTGTCAAACAGTTACACAGGGTGACTCATATGGCATATTACCTATCTGACTAACATTCAGCAGGGGTATGTGTGACATGTACTCATGGTGGGTCTTGCTTCTTAACACTGTGTGGTTTATTGCAGGGTATGTCTTATCTGTGGGTAGGAACCTGTACCTCCACCATGTGCTCTCTATTGCAGTGGCACAGATGACACACAGCAGTCATTTAGGTTGTGGATGGTGTGAGGTGTTACTATGGTTGCTGGACATCTGTCATGGGTGTGACTTAAGTATGTAAATCCAGGAGTGGTAACCTCTATGTGGGTAGTATGTGTGTACTCTGTGGTGTTGTCAGTCACTGTGCATTGGTAATGTGTTTGAGTGCATTGTCACAGTGTTGTACATGTCACTGTGTCCTTCTCCATATCTGTAGCTGTCATGTGAGGTACATACCATGGCAGCCATTATGTGGTGTGGAGGGGTACACTGAACTACATGTCCGTAGGTGACACACCATGTCTGCTGACACATACCATGTGCAGGTATTCCAGGAATAGTGTGCCACTGTGAATATCATTGGGGGGACTATTGTACACATTTATGACCCTGTTCACCCCTGACACATGCAGTGGTGGGCAGCCAATCACATATCTGGTGGTTACTGGTGTAGGTGATTTGAAATGGGGTATGGTACTTCAGTTTTGACACTGGTGTTCACTCCATGCCTTTGTCACAAGGCACCTGTTGCAATACATCTGTACACATGTGCCTCACTCAGAATATATATACATCTCTCTCTCTCTCTCTCTGTATATATATATATATATATATATATATATATATATATATATATATGTATATAGATATATCTATATGTTTATATATATGTCTGTATACATATACACATATATATATATATATTGATGTACATATATTGTTATAGATATGGCGAGAGGGGGGGTAACAAAGAGGGGGTGAGAGTGACAGAGGGGGTGGGACAGGGGGAGTGTGAGATCGTCATATACAGTCATACCTGTAGATAGTCAGATCTGTCTGTCTATGTATATGTATCTACATATATCTATATCTGTATGTGTGTATTACATATATATGTTTGTACATATTCTATCTATCTACATCTGTCTATGTATTCCTACATCTCTCTCTATGTATGTATACATATATGCATATTATATATATATATATATATATATATATATATATATATATATACATACATATATTGACATACATACGTATCCATATGATAGATAGGTATATCAACATGTTTGTTTACCATACTGTATACACACACTAACATACTGCTAAACATACATAACTGTTAAACCTACTTTGTACATTGCACTACAATGTACATTCAACCTACATTGATATGTGCACATAGATGCTCTCACATACAAATGTATGTACAGCCTTCACTGATAGTTGCTGTATGTCCCCTGCCCTTTGCACATCTTCATATACATATGGATACAGACCAATGACACATATGGAGGGTTCACAGTATGTAGACTTTTATAGTATTACTTTACATTACCTGTGTTTGTCACAGCTGCTTGTGTTGCCATCTGGTTTTATGTCCTGCTGCTCCACTTGCCAGTTGTCAGCTTTCAGGTGGCTGTTGCTGACCAGTTTTGTTTGTGTATGTTTAATTTTGTTTTTCTCTGTCTCTCTCTCTCTCTCTCTGTCTCTCTCTCACTACCTCCACAGGGTGCAATGAAAGTATTGCATGTGTGGACTGGGAGTACAGCATGCTTTTGTAGGTATCTGCATATGTCCATGTGATGGCCTCTGCACCAATTGTTAGCCAGCATTTGCTAATTGCATGCAGCTAGTTGTGTACTGATTGCAGGTCTCACTGTGATTTCAGAACAGTGCTATAAAAAGGTATGTGAGACAGGCGTAGCACTTTCAGATTTTAAGGGCAGGGATCATGCTGGTATGCTGTGGACACTGTTCTGTGAGTGTAAAGGTTAGTATCTCTCTCATATTTCCGGCTGTGTTGTAGATTAACATTTCTCCATTCATTTCTCCAGTTTCCTGTACTAAGTGTGTATGTACACTGACACCTAAGACTACTACTACTGTTAATGTGGGGGTGTGCTTTCCTGTGGGACATGTGGTGTAACTGGTGTATAGCAGTGGCTCTTGCACTTTGTTGCTATGGCTTCAATATTTGCCCTTTACAGTCACTACTTGTATGCCTGCTAGGTGTCTTGACTGTAGTGTGCTGCTGTGGCTTTCCTATTTTCCATGTACATTCACACCTTGGAATGCTTGCTATTTCTGCTAGGGTGTTACAGCATGCAGTGTGGTCTGGCCATGGTGTGGGCCTTGACATCTATTAGGGTATTTGAGTATGCTGCTGAGCAGGCCCCAGAGACTCTCAGGTGCATCTGTTATCTGCCTCATGGAATGGTACATATCAGTGGGGTACACCCATTAAATTGTCTGGTATTCTGCAGTTGTGACTGTGGGATAGCATGAGCATATGTATTACTACACTATTTCTGCTGTGCAAGTGGTGCATACTTTCAGGACTTCATAGTTACCATTGCATGTGTTGTAACACCTTTCTGCCTACTGTTTGTACATTTCACATGGAGTCTGTGGGGCATCCCTGTAACTCAGTCACTGTTGCTATGTCTAGGCTCTTAACTATTCAAATATGGCAGTGTCAGACCTCTCAAGTGTACAGATATTTGCAGGTTGTCCACATTTCTGCCTCATATTTTGGTCAGTATCTCATGCACAGCTCTTTCTGGCAAATCACTCTGGGCTCAATTCAGAATATAGTGACAAACATTTAAGTTTCAGACTTCATATCCTGCCAAACATCCAACAAAATGCAGAACCTGTTACTTTCTGAACTGTCTAACATTGTTGTAACATTATTTGGAATGTGTCCCTGGTTTTGGCCCTTTGCTCCACAAAGATTGGGTTTCGGGTGGCACAGTGGTGCAGTGGTTAACATTGTCACCTCACAGCAAGAGGTTCTCTGGTTCGATTCTCGGCTGGGGTGCCTTCTGTGTGGAGTATGCATGTTCTCCCTGTGTTCAAGGTTTTCTCCGGTACACCGGTTTCCTCCCACATTCCAAAGACATGCATCTGGAGCATTTCTCCCCGGGCCTGCTGATAACAGGCTCTGTGGAACCTAGTCGGACTTTCCCGGTCAACAAATGATAAATAAATAAAATAAAAAAATAAAAAAAAATATTACTTGGCTGGATGTGTTCCTGTAACAGGTTGTGGGGTATGGGCAGTGATTATCCTGCTGTGAGTATGTGTGTGGCTTGCAAAGTGCTACAGTGACATTATTACCTACTAGCTACCAACTAGCATGGCTGTTTCTTTTCACACACTAGTATTATAGAAATCCACTAGATTTGACAGTAAATATACATGACATGCTTTGTGTACTACACATCCTATATTCCCTTTACATTCATTCCTACTATTACATGATATATTTATTGCAGCACAATGTTCTTATATAACAGTCATGGCTTAGTGGTAAGTCATGCAGACTACTGTTTCCAAGGTCCTGGGTTTGGGACTGACAGTGGGATTTTATTTTGCTTTTGAGCAGATTACAGGACCTGTCATTCAGAGTGACTAAGGCACTTTTAAGCAGTTGTAACCGGGTTAGCGCTGGTTTGCGCAGAGCTCATGCATGCGCACTGGTGTTCAGCTCCGCGCACACCCGCTTACAACTGCTTAAAAGTGCTTACTCGCAAGACACCGCTATTTTCTTTGAAAGAAATGAAAATGGGGAGACAGGAAAGTGGTGAAAAAGGGGTCACAAAGAGGGTAAGACAGTAGGGAAACAAGCTTGGGTTTTGCAGGAGAGATGTAGGTAAGGCCCATAGTTGCCCATTTCTTCATCAGCAACAGCTGTGCATATGTTTGTAATTTGGTGTGACATTTGAAACCTTCCACCCCTGAGAGAGGTGTAAGGACAACAATAATACTTGTTGTACAGCCAATTGTAATTGATAGTTTCCATGTCCAGCAGACATGTGTGTGAAATGGGCAGCTATGTATGGGGCATAATTTTTTTGTGGGTACAGAGTGCCCTTTTTTTTTTTCAGGTGAGAGTGGTATGTCAGGTAAAGGAAGTCGGTATAGCTGGGGAGGTAGGTTGGGTAGGTCAACAGACAAGACAAACAAGACGCATACAGGGGTGGTGTATGACACGTGTGGGGTGGGTTACACAATTGACGGGGACGGATGTTTGGATATCCAGAGCCCATGAGCCCACAGATGGCAACAGTGGAACTGATATCCCCACCCATGGGCAGTTGCCACTGTGCCTTCACTGCCCAGGACGGGGCTGTGCTGGGGGCTGAGTAGGCTGGGCAGCAGGCATGCCCGTTATTTCTGCCACCTGTGCCTCAAGCTGGCGTAGGATCCCAAGAACAGCTTCCTGGATCTCCCTATGCACCACAGTCCGGACGCTACGGAGGGTGAGTGGTGGTTCTCCTCCGGCCACACTTGCAGAGGGGGGACGAGCCCCATCCCCTGCAGTGCTTCCACCCACAGGTGGCACAGGGCCACCGGAGGAGGGTCCGGCCTGGGCACTACTGCCAGGTACACTCGCCAGTTGAGGTGGGATAGGTGGGTCCGTTGGAACCCGCCTTCCCTGTCGTCCTATGTTTTGCATTATGTCATGACAGTTTGGGTTAGTAACATACAATACCATCCACAATTAGTTGTAACAGCATGCATTAGTATTCCCATTAACCAAACACCCAGATATTCACACCACTGAACAGCGAGCATAATACATGCATAATTTGAACAGCAATACACAGTCCAACAACATGCATGGTTGATTGATGGCAACAGGCCATCAGGTTTGGATGTATGAACAGGGCAGATGCATCAACATACATGCAAATATGTATGACCCAACAGGACAAATGTCCAGGGGTGCTAATTGTGATTGCACATACCAATTTCACGTGGAATGGATTATATGTGGTTATAGGGTAGGGTGCAGAAAATATAATTAACACCTTCAAATACCAATACATATACTGTACATTTCTAATAGCTGCAGATATATACACACTGCAGTTCTACCTACAGTTTCCTATGTGATAACTACTACAAGTTGGTGATAGGAATGTTACTGCTACATCAATATACATTTTCATTTTTATTCATACACGTTCATATCTGGCTCTGTTCAGCTACATCATCCTGTTACATTTGCTTTATATAGCTATAGTCAACTGGATGTTTGGTATTTCAGACAATCATACTATCTGCATATTGCAGACTGAGAGCAACATATCCAGATTTTGGGATACACATTCTAGCTGCAGGAACATTTTGAACACATTTCGCAGTTTGGTTCTGCTTGTCACATTCATTTCATTCTGTACTGACTGCAGTATACTTTATTCAGGAGTTATTACTACTTTATTGGTGGATTCATAGCTCTTTCTCACACTCTCTCACTTGTTTTATTTTTACAATTCAGGATGGTACTTACTTCTAGGCTTTATTGACATGTTTTAACTGTAGTTATTACAATCCTTTCCAACAATCTCACTTCTGTCATGTTTCAGTATTTCAACAGGGATATATTTCACACGTGTTTTGCTCATCTTCTGCAGCTGTACTTTTCAGCCTGCTGCAGGTTGTGTACTATTATATTACAGGTGGGACATCTTTATTTCAGACTTTATTTCAGACATTTACATTTTTCTGTTTGGATTACAGACTGCAACACACTTTTGTAATCAAGCAATACTTGCAAACACTCTTACACTGTTACTTGCACATTTTATTACTTAGTGACTACACTGCACTCTTTTGCTAACTGTCATACTTTTATATTTATTTACAGTTACAGGGAGAGGATTACTGACCTGCCTGGTGGCGCAACCGCACCAGCCTATCGCCATAGGCTCTGCGGTTTGCAGAACAGACACCTGCAGCTGTAATATAAATAAAGTAATATTGGAATACACATCTCCATAATATCAGCTAGGTTAATTTCTTATGTACATAATTAGATGTAACTTACTCAGTAGTGGGGCTTTGGGCATTTGCCGGGCCTCCTGGATCCAAAGGTTCAGTTGGTCCTGCTTGCGTCTCTTCAGGTCCGCATGGTGGTGACGGACCTGCTCACCAGTCCTTGGAATCCCTGTGGCACTGGTAAAATCATGAGCCAACCGGTCCCACACCTCAGCCCTATATGCTCCCCACAGGACCTGGCCCTGCATGAGTTGGGCCTCATGATTGTGGACAAGGAGCCAAACCATATATTTGGACTCCTCAACGCCCCACCTCTGTGCTCAAAAGCAACTACCCTCACCTACTCCTGACATTCTGGCTGCAAGTTAGTTCTACAATCGTTTATGCTGTGTATTCCCGCCTATGGGGCTTATATATGCCGTCTTTCCCGCACGTATCTGTGATTGGCCATTTTGGAATTGTATCAGCTTCACAAAACCTGCTTTGTCATACTCCTCTTTCTATTCATTCCTATATATTTGCTATTACTGCATTTCTAAGTAGAGCTGTCATGACTTAGTGGTTCAGTACCTTGACTATGGTGCATGGTATCCTGGGTTCAAACCTGGCCACTGCTTTTTATATTTTATGACTGTCTACACAGGCTAGGAGGTGTGTCTGTGTAAAGGCAGTTTTGTTACAGCTTGCTCAACATTGCCCTTTGGTTAGCTTGTTGGCGCAGTGCGCAGCTCCACGCTAACGGGTTACGCTGGTTTACGCCTCATTTGGCTGTCAGCATGCATATTACGCTCAGCTCAGCTAGGGGCACACAGTTTCAGTGTGTTAAACCACTTCTCACCTACGGGCACTCATTTTGCACGTTTTGAACCACTGCTCACCTTCGGGCACTCTTTTTACACATGTTAAACCACTGCTCATCTACGGGCAGATGCACTCAACTTGTTAAACTGTAGCTCAGCTATAGGCACATCTGGCATTTTTTATTATTTTGTTATCTCACATTTCTTCAAAATAAATGGCCCATTTCATTACATTTTACATAAAATATAATTTTATATGTGTACATATATGTCAGGGACTTGTTTCGTGCGTATTTCACTAAAAATAAAAATTGATGTTGTGGGGTCTCGAACCATGACTGCCTGCTCTTCAGCTGACGTCTCTACCGCTACGCTATTGCTTTTTGGCTTACTTTGCATAGTTAGTTCTTATATGCTTTTCCACTTACTGCTAACTGTGGCTAAGCTACGGGCACACCCAAAAGCAAGCACTCACGGGCAAACATCTTTACAATTTAAAAAAATATATAACATGTTCATTTATATATTTTATGTTCATAGTCTGTGGGGGTATGTGTTGTATTGTGTTTATTCACATTTCCATGGACTCTGTCGTGGGGGTTTACTTTTGGCACTTTTACTCTTCTGGGGGCGTGTCCGTTTGCAGGGCTCGGCCTACGGACATGCCCCCTACTGTCTTCCACGGACCGTGTAAGCCTTAGGTGTGATTCAGCATGCCCTCATGCATATGCATGACATGCTGACATCACACCGTTTAACTGCAGCCTTGTAACTCTTACACAGAGGCTTCGTGAATCCTGCCCACTGTCTTTCTTGCACTTGAAGATGTCTTATGCAAGTGGGAAGGCAAGCAGAAGCATCTCAGACATCCATTTGGAAATAAAAACAGCAAATAATTGACTAAAAATATATATATTTTTCATTTTACATAGGCGAGTTGAGTCCCAGACAAGACAGCGCCCAGGCCAACTGCTCCATTCACCCCACCCTAACTACTCTATTGTGTGTGTGTGTGTGTGTGTGTGTGTGTGTGTGTGTGTGTGTGTGTGTGTGTGTGTGTGTGTGTGTGTGTGTGTGTGTGTGTGCAGTCAAAGCATTTCAGTAGTACTATGCAAATATTTCCCCGATTTGAAATGCCCTTTCATGGTATATTCAAAAATCTTTCTAATTTTCAAAAAACTACATTTTTTCTAACTGACCTCTAATACTCTATTGTAACAGTTATCTGTTAGAAACCATAATTTCAATTTTTACATTGAAGTACAACTTTATCCTTTAGCTTTCTTCAGTATCTATGCAGCTGGTATTTCACATAACTCTCACCTGTCGACACAAGCATAGCTGGCTCAGCCAGCACCCCACCCCCTCAGCCAAAAAAAAAAAAAAGTGCTTTATTGTATCTGTAGTAAGCAGATCTATTGATTGGCTTATTACAGATCCACACCCAGCCCCCTGCCTTCCCAAGCATTTCCACTGAAGAACAAAAAAAAAAAACAGACATTAATCTTACTGCAACACGAACCAGGGGACAAGATGCACAACATGGCCCCTCTCTCCTGCTCAGCCATGTAGGTCCTGTTTCTGTGCCCTGCCCCAACTCCCCTCATAGGTTCATAGATTAGTACTAGGCTAATTGCCCTTGTGGGCCATTTTAAGCCTAGCCAATTACCCCATGTGAAAATCAAACCCTGCACTTTGTGTCTGCAAGGTAAACACCTTAACCATTATGCCAACCTCCCTCCTTTTATTAAATACATAAGTAACTATTTATTCTTATAATCTGTAACAAATTGCTTGTTACAAATATAGGAAATAGTTGCTACAATTTATACGGCACTCAAGTTTTAGCAAAAAATCTTGTTATAAATTGTAGCAAACAGTTGCTCAGTTTATACCCTGACTATGTGGAGCACCACAGTGTTCAGAGTTAAAAAAATAGATTTTTTTCTACCTTTTAAACTGTAGTGACCTGTTTAATACAATCTAGTAAGCAGTTGCTACAATTTAGACCACACACAAAGCACTACAGTGCTCAGGTGTGACTGCAAATGCAATACCAACATCATAAAGCTGGTATTGCATTAGATATCAGCATCAGCTGACTGTGCCCAGCAATACTTTGTGCCTGGGGCAGTTGCCCCTCTCACCTTGCCCTAGCTACACTGCTGCCTTTTCAAGATTAACTCTGCCATCTCTAATATCAGCGAAGATCCTGCAGGCATAATCAGAGTCTGAAACTGAAACTAGAAGCAATTTACTCCAGTGATTGCCAGAGACTAGCAGTTAAGGCAATAGATTAAGGCTATGCCCAGTTAACAAGCTCCTGCTTGAAGTACAGAGTTTGATTCCTCCAGCCTTCATTTGCCTACTGTGTGACTCTGAGCAAGTTACTTAACAAATACAGTGCTTTGGGGAAGTTCGGAAATTCATCTAGACTTTTCAATAACCTCTTGGACTACATGCCTACCAACTACTTATTAGCCTATTCATTATAGGTTCATAGGTTCATAGGTAGATACTATCCATATCCTTTATTAAATGTAAAGAGTACATTCCTTCTATTCCAGGGTTTTCCAGTGGCAACTTTGGTGGAATCTCCATATTTGTCAAGGAACATATTACCTCCAGGTAGATCCTAGGGACTCACAAACTTAATTTAGTGAGCTTCAAATCACTCTAGGTAGGATTATTTATCAGCTAAAAGCCTGTTACAGAACACCCACTATGTCGCCTAATGACCATGAAAGATTCCTGAGTGTTATAAATTATCTCCCTGTTAGCAAATAAACTCTTATTCTGGGTGACTTTAACTACCATTCAATAAACTGGGACACTTATAACTCTAATAAAGGATATGCCCAAATATTCCCTTGAGTAGCTGGTAAATAAAGCAACTAAAGTACACCATGTTCTTGACCTGATTCGTACAAATATGGCTGACTCATACACCACCCCTCAGGTATCTCTCTCCCCAGTAAAGTCTGACCAAAAACTTGAGACTTTCTTTTTTAAATTCCAAAAAGCTCCTAGATTAAAACTCACTGAATTTAAGGACTACAAACATGCTAGCCTCAACCAACTCTGACAAAATAATAAAATTCCCTTAAGACTGCAAACCACATGACCTTAACATAGCAACAAGTTTTTCTGAGGAATTCTCAGCCATTTTAAAACATGCACGTAGCTAGCCCTCCCCACCAACATAAAGTATCACCTCTACAAAGAGGCCAGTCACAAGTGGAGTCCCTCAGTTATCAGTCCTTGGACAGCTCCTTTTTGGCATTTACTTCTCAGAAGTCAAGGCCAATGTCAGTGGTCTCTGGCTAACTAAATTTGCAGATGATTACAAATTAGGAGCTGTCATTGAATGTCACTCAAACACAAATATTCTCCAGGAGGGCTGACACAGATAAACAACTGGTTTTTCAGACATGGACTAAAACTAAATGCCAAGAAATGCATAATAGTATCCTTTGGGAGGTCAACCATCCCTGGTAACTATCATATTGACAACACACTCCTTAGAGCTGACCCAGCAGTCAGGGACCTAGGGATACACATACATAGTAATCTAGCCTTTGACCAATGTGTGTCTACAGTGGTGAGAAAATCATTCTATGTTGCTCAACTTATAAACAAAGGTATGGCATCTAAATCCAAGGAAGTCATTGTTCCACTGTATTTGACATTCCTCAAACCTATCATTGAGTACAATGCTCCCTTTGGTAAGTACCTAACCAGGCATATCCAATAAATGGAATGTCCACAGAGGTTCCTCACTAAAAGAATACAGGGTGTAAGTACAATGTCCTATACAGACAATCTCAAGACCCTATCCCTGTATTTTGTATTCTGTCTCCTACAGGCTTTTGAGGGGAGATCTGTACCTGTCATACAGGGCATTGTCAAACCCTACCTCCTGCATATTCATAAAACACACAACACCAGAATTACCCATTCTAAAGACTTAAACCTTGCCTGTGATATAAATAGGACCCGCTGGAGAGATAGGTATGTATCCTAGAGACTACCACGTCTCTGGAACAGGTTCCCCATTCATGGGAAGCAGACTTCTTCTGTAACCCAATTCAAGTGCAACTTGGACAATTGGATGGGAAACCAGAAGTTCATCCCTGGTTTGGCACCTATGTCTCTAATGGACACAGGTAACCTGTAAATTGTTCATCTCTCAAGCCCATGCTTATACTTATCAAGGGTATCAGAACTTATCAGAGATTTGGAATGCATAGCTAGGCTTAAAAAGGCCCTCATATTTGTTAGCCTAATAAATACTTATGAACCTATGATCATTTTAGTTACAAGGAGTCTTTCCAACTGCCTAATATGCTTAGTGAGGTACATTGTAAAGGGAGCATTGAATTCAGGGATGAGTCTGCTCAGTGTGGGGAGTACAAGGAAGTGACAACTTCTTTCGACCTGGAAGAAGAAATAACCTTTGCTATGTTCTTTGCAAATTAAAAGAATTTCCTAGCCACTGTTGCAATGTAATGGTCAAATATAGAGTCATCCACCCAAGTTCCTAGATCTCTCACTAGTTTTTTTATTTTGAAGTGGCATATTATCTTTGCTATAAGTTGTAGCTAAGGTGTGCTTGCCAAATGCTACAATTTTTGGAATTAAGTTTGAGACCATTTTTTTTTACATGAAAGTTACTATTGGACTGTCTGTATGTCAGCGGGGGACTTGGTGACTCCTACCTTTCAAAGAGATGATATACAAAGGCAGCAGACATTCCCCCTTTGTTCAGTCAACTTACTACAAGAAATATGTCCCACTGTAACGCTGGACTATTTAATAAACAAGTTTATCCCTTTAGGAGTTCTGAATCTAGAATGGAAAGGTGAAAAACCTCAAGACCTTGGAAAAGAACATCTCTGTCAACAATTTATCCCAGTTACTTAAAATCCACATTTGTGCAAATCTGCAGAAGGGCAGAGAGCATGTGTTATCCTAACAGGCCACAGAGGATTCAGAAAATCAACATAGTGCCCAAGTCATTGATTGGCCATTGTTTGGTGTTGTCACAATGGTCTTTCACAAATAGGACGAGAGCCACAAACTCTGTAGCAGGGAGATCACTTCCACAAAGTCTGGAGATGGGTTTGCTTACAAAATCAGAATCCATAAATTGGGATATAGTATCCAGAGACTTGACTATAATAATATATAATCATGGTCTTTAAATCCTTTGTCTGAAACGTGGGTCTGATTTAAGACAAACTGCTCACAATGCAAACTAGAAGACTGAAAAAATGCCCCTTGCTAATACTACATTAAAAGCTCAGCTAAGAAAATGTGAGTACCCTTTGGAAAACTGGAAAGCACTAACAATATACCTCAATAACTCATAGGATAACATAATTCCTATTTGCTAGTTGCTTCCAACCTCACTCTCTGTACTCTCCCTTTTCTGACCGTCCTTAAAGTGTAAAACTTGTACCACCTCCAATCTCATACTGACTTCTGTTCTTCCTACTCTGTTTTTTTTTCCAGGTTGATAACTCAGGCAACTCAGAATGTCTTCTAAGTGCTGTTGTGTGCTTTTACAGACACCCGAACATCTGATTCCACTTAGTCGTAATCAGCCCTACCAACAAAAGCATACCTTTCAAACTTGTATGTTCACCCTAAGTTACTGTGAAACAGTTTATTAGCTACATAACAAGTGTACTGTACATCTCTGAGCTGTGCTGACTGCACTAAGTTCCCCTCATCACCTGCTTCCATACTTCCTTCCCTGCTGTTCTATACATTCTACTGCCTAATTTAACCCACCTATAACTTTAACAGCTTATAACTTAAACATGTTTCCCGGTACCTATCTCCTCTTCTCTTCTCTTCTCTTGCCCCCTCAATATTATTTTCTGCTGCATTCAAAATTCTCTTATCTGGCCTGCTACATAAGCCATTATATAGTGGATGTACTCCTCTTTCCGGGCTTCTCCGATTGTATTTTTTTTACACTAACCTTCCTCTTTGACCTTTCTTTAGATGAAGCCATTCTCCAATTCAGCTCAATCTTCTAAGGTTTTTCCCAACCTCTCAAAACTCCTTCTCTTCTCCCCAACAAAACTGACCCCTTCCTCCCAAACTTTCACCATTCTATCCAAAAATAAAACCACCATCAACCCTGCAACTCATACCAAACTGCTGGATGTAGAAATCGACAACAACTTGAAGTTCGATATACACATAGCACAAACCATTAAGAAGGTCCACAAGAAACTAGGTTTACTTTACAGAAACAAACAATTCCTAACTAGACACTCAAAAGCTACTATTGCTTGCACGCATCTCCTATCTTCACTCCTATATGCCTCCCCAATCCTAACCAACCTTTGCAAATCTGAACTAACCAAACTCAAAGCTTGTTATAATAAAATTGCCAAGTTTGCCACTGATGCCCCATACAGAACACATCACATTCTTAAATGACTAGAATGGCTAGAACTTCTTTGGCTACTATGCTTTAATCAGTTAACCTTTGCCCACAAAATATTGCATCAAACAGACAAAACCCCTTGTAACTCAAACTTTTGATTAACTGGAGCTTTTCTCCCTGAGCCTCCACTGTAAAAGGACCTGTGTCCAGTCGGACTTTCCTGGTAAACAAATGTTAAATAAATAAAATAAATAAACACTTTAAACTCCCTGATTCCCCCCAGAACTGTCAGATTCAAATCTCAGTGTTCATCTTGGCTCACCATGCCAACCCGCTCTATCATCCAAACCAGAAATTTTGCATGGAAACGCTGGACCACAACAAAATCACTCATTCATTTCCAAAAATATAGGGAACTTCATGACCTGGCCAAAAAACACATAAACACTGACAAGAAAAAACTTCTAACACATTTCCCTAACCACACAATCTAGAAACCCCCCAAAATTGTGGAATTCTGTCAACCAAATTCTCTACCTTGGTAACTCTTGTACACTCAGTCCCTGCCCCAATAACTCTCCCCAAGAAACTGCTAACATCTTCACTTTATTGATACCACTTTATTGACAACATATGCGAGAGATGCAATAATACAGCCAAACTGGAGGCTAAGCTGTCTCCACACAAGACTGGGACAGTCAAGAGGAGAAGGTTAACACTTGCACCACACCTCCAGCCACACATAGACCTACTAAACCAGCACTGGCAAAAAATACACATAAATACACAAAAATCATACTCAGAGGCTGTAAATAAAAACCTGAAAAGGCATCAGAGACCTCCAAAGCAGACACCCAAACAACCTGCGCCTCCTGACACAAACCAGAGGGCATTTATAAGCCTAGCCAACACATAAAACACAAAATCAGTGTGCTGCACGATCACAGCCCTTAAGACAAAATAACATACCTAACACACTAGTAATAGGTGACTCTATAGTCAGGCACACTAATGTCCCATTCACTAGGCTGGACAAGCAGAAGGTTACTGTTAGCTGCCTGTCAGGAGCCAGAATCCACCACATAACACAAGCACTCAGGTCACTCCAGAACAAGTACAAATATGACTCTGTCATTGTTCATGTTGGTGTGAATGACCTGAGACATACCTCCCTGGACTAAATGAAAAGAGACATGGAAGAGGTCTCTGATCATGTAGCCCAGGCTGGTATGACCCTGACCCTAAGTAGCATCCTGCCCTCACCAAGAATGATATCTCAGTATAAAGAAAAAATGATCAATTTCAACAAATAGCTTAACTTTTGGTGTCATACAAAGGGGATCCAGTGTCTGTCAGCCTGGGACGACATGCTCGACAAGCCGCGTTGCTTCACAAGAGATGGCTTGCGCCTGTCACCCCTAGGCTTTCGAATACTGGCCAAGGGTCTTGCTGCCACCATAGTGCCTTTTTTAGGCAAGGCAGAAAAGTCAAACCCACCTCCATAAACAGCACAATTAACAAAAAAAACTGAGGGTTATGCTACTCAACGCCAGGAGTTTAAATCTCAAAATGCACATGCTCAAAGCACTCCTCAGTATGGACAATGTCAACATCTGTACAGTAACTGAAACCTGGTTCAAGGCTCCAGAGAGCACCCCAGAACTACCGGGCTACAACTCGTACCACATGTTTCGGCCACAGAACACAGACCAAAACACAAAAGGAGGGGCATGTATCCATATTCATCAAGGATACCTACACCTCCAGGTTAGTGGTGCAGCACGATACATCTGAGATCATTCATGTGCAACTAACATCGGGAAAATCTGCAGTGCAAATTGTGGCCTGCTACAGATCACCCTCCATGACCCAGGACCACCACTCGACATTTCTGGAGACACTGGAAAACATGAAGGTCCTACCGAACACCCTGATATTGGGCAATTTCAATTACCCTACCATTAACTGGGAAAACTACTCGAGTACAAACTCACAGGCCCAGCGCTTCCTGGAATTCATCAAGTCAAATGCCCTGGATCAGCTGGTAAACTCCCCTACCAGAGGTGAAAACATATTGGACCTGGTCATCACAAACATGGGTGACAGGTGTTCCACACTGGAGGTCAACCCGTCACTGGTTAGATCAGACCATAAACTAATCACTCTGGATGTCCACACCCCACCACCACCCCCAACTAAGCAAGCCACAATACAAAAAACTTCACCTTACTTAAAACAGAGGTGGTAGGTTTCACAGCCCTAACACTAAAGGATAACACTGCCCAAGATGCAGAAACCTTTACAAATGCACTCTATGAGCACCTACAAGGATGCATGGATCATGCCATCCCTAGGAAAACCAAGACTGACTCCTCTAAGAGAAGGAAACCAGTTTGGTGGACCCCTGCCATAAACAGGCTATACAATAGGAGGAGGAACCTAGTTAAAAAAAAAAAGCAAATCCCAAGAAGGAAAGACATCCCTGATCAGTATCAGTAAGAAACTAAGGTCCCTCATAAAATCATCCAAGGATAACTTTGAAAGAAAAATAGCCATGGATTCAAAAGATAACCACAAAGCCTTCTTTAGCTATATTAAGAATCTAAGTGGCAACTCACAGAAATGCACTGAACTAATACAAAATAGCACAAAATATACTAAACCTACGGATATTGCGAACATCCTGGCAGATAGATTCAGTGCAAACTTCACCCCCTCTCACCCCCAAATGACCCACAACAATACCAGAAAAGTGTAGCGTCCCAGAAATCACAGATACACAGGTGAAAATAGCCCTTTCAAAAGACAAAAACACAGCGTCACTGGGGCCAGATGGTGTCCCAGGCTGCATCTTGCACAAACTACAGAACAAACTAAACCCCCCCACCTAAACACGCTGTTCAGCTTCAGCCTCTGCACAGGCTATGTGCCCATAGAATGGCGCACAGCAACAGTTATTCCACTCCACAAAGGAGGGGCCACAACTGACCCTGGTAACTATCACCCCATAAGCCTGACTAGCCTGGTCTGCAAGGCTATGGAGTGCAACACAGGAGGACTATGGCTAACCAAGTTCGCTGATGACTGCAGACTGGGAGCCATAATTGACTCTACGGCTGACATGGACATCCTCCAAAATGGCTTTACTGAGACAGACACCTGGTGTCAAAGTCATGGCCCCAAGCTAAATGCCAAAAAATGCATAGTAATCCCATTTGGGAAAAACAAAACACCTACAAATTACCACATAGGTGGAAGCCCCCTTAATACAGAAGAGGTAATAAGAGATCTGGGGACTCAGGTAGACAGTAATCTCTCCTTTGCCAATCATATTGCCAAAGTAGTTAGGAAATCCTTCTATGTGGCCTGTATAATTACTAAAGTGTTCGCATCTAGAAATAAAGCGGTTATAGTGCCCCTCTACTCTTCACTCATCAGATCCATCATAGAGTACAATGCCCCATTTGGGATGTACGTCACAAGACACTTCCAACAGCTGGAAAGACCACAAAAGTATCTCAACAAGAGGATTACTATCCTCAAACATATGTCTTATGCAGCCCGACTGAAAATATTCCAGCTGTACTCAGTGGCATATCGTTTACTCAGAGGTGATCTCTGCCTGACTTACAAAGCCATGTCCAACTCAGAATTAATGGACATGCTCCACCTAAAGAAATCCAAGTCACTGCGAGCCACGCACTCTAGTGAGCTAAACCTCACCACAACAATAAATAGAACATGCTGGAGGGAGAGATTCCAGTCACAGAGACTCCGCATGCTTTGGAACAAAATTCCAAACTACATTAGGCAGAGGCCCTCACTAACACTCTTCAAGAGAAACCTTGGTGAGTGGATGGGGAACAGAAAATACACCCCTGGGATCACTTCATTGGCTCTGCTTGACAGAGGATCAGTTAATTAATCAATGGGGCAGCAAAAGCCGATACACTCTGGCTAGGTTTATAAATGCCTTTGGGCAGATAGCCTAGTACCTACCTATGAACCTATGAACCTATTAGCAAACTTATGCCAACTTCCAACCCAGCCAATCACTAACCTCCCACCACCCCCACCACAAATTGCCATTTATCTCTTAATCCTATCCCCACTAGCTATAGTAAAAACCTCCCAAACTTAAAATACATTCTCCATCAGCAAATAACCTGCCATCTCTCTTCCTAAAGGCTGCTGCCAGCTGCATAGCATACCCAGTCTCCATCCTCATTAAACACTCAGTCTGTAAATCCACTGTCCCAACTCTTTGAAAGAAATTCCACACCACACCTATCCACAAAGGTGGAAACTCTGTTCAACATCTAACTATCGCTCTATGGCCATACTCTCTCCCCTGTCCAAAATTCTGGAGCACTGTGTGCACAAACAAATTCTGTCTTATCTCACTCGACCAAACCTCATCACCCCTACCCAGCATGCCATCTGCCCCCACCACAGCACTACTACTGCTCTCATCTCCTTTACTAACTCCATCTCCCTAGCCAGAAACAATAATAAGCTAGTATCCTGCCTCTTCTTAGATCTCTCCTAAGCCTTTGACACTGTCTCCTACCCAATCCTCCTCTCCAAACTGGCTAAACTAATCTTCTGCCCCACAACGATCTCTTGGTTTGCAAGCTATCTCTCTAACAGACAACAATCTGTCAAATGGCTCTCTACTCAATCTTCCTTTCTCCCCATAAAAATGTGAGTCCCACAAGGCTCTATTCTAGGTCCCCTTCTATTTAACATTTTTACTAAAAAGCTCCAGTCCTCAGTCATCCCTCATACAGTATGTGGATGACTCCACTATCATTACCATCACTGCAGATAACCCTTCTGACCTGTTCACCCTAACTCAAACCTCTTTTAACCTCATTGAATCTTGACTTACTTACAAATAATTCATACTGAACCCTAAAAAGACAAAACTCCTCCTATTCCTACCCAAATCTCTCAACCATCATAAGTCCTCTTTCACCATCTCTTTCCGTAATAACATCACTATCTAAACTGAACCCCACACAAAGCTCCTTGGAGTTATCATTGATGGCCAAATTAAATTCATCCTCAGTGTACACCACTGTATAAAGAAAACCCACCAAAAACTTGGCCTACTCTGTAGAAACCAAAGATTCCTCACCCCAACTCCAGAATCTCACTTACCCAGGCTTATCTTCTCCCTAACCTCTTCTACTGCTCTCAAATCCTTACTAACTTACAGTCCTTCTGCTTTCCAAAATCAAAATCACATATAACAAAATAGCTAGATTTGCAGGTAACATGCCACCAAAATCATACCACTGTCTTGCTCTACAAACACTCACTTGGTTAGAGTTTCCTAACCAACTCTTACTTATTCAACTTCTTATCATCCACTCTATCCTAAACAAGCCATCCTCCTGCCCTAGCATATCCTCTCTTGTCTCACTCTGTAACCCACTACACTCCCTCAGAAGCTCAGTCTCTTACAGATTTATAAACCCCAAAAAAATCACTAGGACAAAACCTCTATAGCTACCATCCTTCTCTAGTATGGAATACGCTTCCCGTGTCCCAAAGAAATAACACCCATGCAAATGAATTCAAGACAACTCTCAGAAATCACCTAATCAGCACTTGGAAATGTAAATGCAATCACCCCACCTAAATCTTCCCTTCCCTCTTCACTAACACCCCCCCCCATTTTCCTTTGCCATAGATATTCTAATTTTCTGTGTATTGCAACTATAATCAATGACTGCTCCCTATACCCCCCAAATTCCTGTCCCCTGAATTATGATACTAATTTTCTCTCTGTCTTGTATCTATCTCTCTTATCCCTCCTCACACAGTTGCTTGTCAAACTTATTTCTATGAATCTAACACTAGACCTTCAATACTGTTTCTTCTGCTATTTGCCGCTTTGTTTTTACTGACCTTCTCAATACTCACTTCTAATTAGTCTGCCCCACTTGCACAGTTCTTTAACTTGCTTTACTATTGTCCACCTGTTTTAATTTTTGTATATACTTTTTACTGTACTTTCAAAAGCTGTACTGTGAATTTTTTACTTGCAAAATCTAAACTTTGAATTTCTTTTATAATTTGTACTGTGGAGCTTTTCTCCCTGAGCCTCCACTGAAAAAGGGTGCAAGGTGAGGTGGGCTAACCCAGTCAACAAATGTCAAATAAATAAATAAATAATAAATAAATAAATAAATAAATAAATAAATATGGCCCACTACCAATAATTTCTAGATATTAGAAGGAACATCAGGACTGCTACCATATCAACAAAAGATACTTGTGGGAGAACATGGCACAAGATCCCACTCTCCAAAGAAACGGCTTCTTAAATAGCCTTAGACTACACATCTATCATTAATCTTAGAGGATACTAGTACCCTTCGCTTGTGGAATCCGTATCCCAAGCCACCCCAAATAATTGGAAATGAAGAATGTAAAGACTTAAACAAAGATATGTTAGTAGTCCTGAAAAGGACTTTTGATAGTTGCAGATGGCAAGTGTCTAAAGTCCTTTTCATGATTACCAGTATATCTGTATGTAGGCCTTTATCATAAATCATAGGCTACTGTTAAAAATAATCAAGAAACTTACCTATAAACAACTAATAGAACATAAAGAACTGTTAGTATTGCACATTCAGAAATGTGGGTTCAACATCCTAAATGCTACTTACTGTGTGACAAATGCAGTCGTCAGTAATATGAAAATGAATCTAGTAGCACATGACATTTTCTAGACTTAAAAAGGGCATCTGAGTCAATCAATCATTACTGGCAACTCAGAATATTGAACATATTGGGTCTTGTTACTGGGCCAGTCAAACTGGTTTAATAACTACCTGAAGGACATTCTTAGACCATTTTACTAAGTCTGAGCCAACCGTCAGCAAAAAAAGTCAGATGAAAATTCAAATATATTTAAGTGCTCGTTTCCCTAAGTATTTTACAAAGGGGGTCACCAGCTTTGGAAGATGAAGATAGTGGGTACAACCTCCACCCCTTGCCACAACAATTTTGATGACTAAATTTGCACTGCTTTTCTTCCACAAGTAGTTGGTATAGTTGTAACAGCCTTAAAAAGACAGACACTACTTTGCTTATTGCAATATTTAAGAAATATATAAATATGCTGCATGATTTCACAGTTATAAGACTAATATGGTTTTAAATAAGTAATGTATGAAGTGATATGATGCCACAAGGCATTCTATAGTTATGTCAAGAATCTAAATGGCAATGCTCAGATCTGCTCTGAGCTACAAAAGAATGGCATCAAATATACTGATCCCAAGGATATTGCCAGTATCCTGGCAGATCGATTTAGTGCCAACTTCACCCCCATCTCACCCCCTAAAGGGCCCATCTCAATACCAAAAGATTGCCAAATTCCGGTAATCACGGCCACACAGGTAGAAACTGCACTCTCCAAAGCTAAGAATACAGCACCCATGGGACCAGATGATATCCCGGGCTGTATACTACATGAACTACAAAATGAACTGGCACCTCACCTAAGTGTCATGTTTAATCATAGCTTCACCTCAGGTTGCGTGCCCACTGAGTGGTGCACATCTACAGTTATCCCACTCCACAAGGGGGGATCCACCTTGGATACCGGGAACTGGCATCCCATCAGTCTGATGAGCCTGATCTGCAAGGGCATGGAACATATTATCATGGAACTTATAAACAAAGACATTGGGCAACCTTCAAACACTGGACCCCACCCAGTTTGGATTCGTGAAAGACCAATCTTGTCTCCTGAACCTGATTGACTTCTTCAAATAAGTCTCCAGAGTTGTGGACGAGGGTAAGGCGGTCCACACAGCCTATCTGGACCTTGCCAAGGCCTTCGACACCATCCCCCACTCTGGAATCATAGAAAAACGTACTAAGCTGGGCATAAATCCCTACGTCACTCGGTGGGTTGCCAACTGGCTTACTGACAGAACCTAGACTGTAAAAGTAGCCGACTCCAAATCTATCTCCAGACAAGTGACAAGTGGAGTACCTCAGGGTTCAGTCCTGGGATTGCTCTTGTTTGGCATCTACTTCTCTCAAGTACAGGCCAACACTAAGGGACTCTGGCTAACAAAGTTTACAGATGACTGCAAACTGGGAGCCATTACTGAATCCCCAAGTGATGTGGATATTCTACAAAAGGGCCTTACAGAAACAGATGCTATGTGCCAGAGCCATGGGCTCAAGCTTAATGCCAAGAAATGTATACTTATCCCCTTTGGGAAAAAACATGCATACATGATAGGTGGCAGTACACTAAACACCGAAAGTGTGATGAGAGACTTAGGGACACAGGTGGACAGTGGTCTCACCTTCGATAACCACATCACCACAACAGTCAGGAAATCCTTCTATGTGGCACACCTCATCACTAAGGACTTTTCATCCAGAAAAAAGGAGGTCATTGTCTCACTGTACTCATCCCTCATTAGACCCATTATAGAGTACAATGCCCTGTTTGGTGTGTACATCACAAGACATCTGCAACAGCTGGAAAGGCTGCAGAAATACCGTACTAAAAGAATCACAGGCCTAAAGCAGATGCCCTATTTTGACTGTCTAAAAAAACTCCAGCTATACTCTGTGGCATATCGTCTACTCAGAGTCGATCTCTGCTTAACATACAAGGCCATGTCAAATCCTGAGCTGTTGGACATGCTCCACTTAAAGAAATCCCAATCCCTCAGAGCCACACACTCCAGGGATCTAAACCTTGTCATCACAATGAACAAAATATGCTGGAGGGATAGGTTCCTGACCCAGAGACTCCGCATACTCTGGAATAGACTGCCCATACATGTCATGCAGAGTGCCTCCTTGGCCCTCTTCAAAAGGAACCTTGACAACTGGATGGGAAATAAGAAATTCACCCTGGGGATTACGTCAGTCACCCTGGTAGACAGGGGTCCAGGGAAGTAAATATTGTGGGAAGAAATATCTGGGGAATTGTTTGGCTAGGCTTGTATAGGCCCTAGGGCCGATAACCTAGTACCAACCTATGAACCTATGATAAACATGTGAAGTCAGAGCGATAAATAAATATCTGTATGCAGTTTCCTGCAATATGTTACTTAAGGTTCTAATTAATCCTGATGTTGCTCATACCTGCAGTACTATTTTGGAATCGGAAATATTCATTCAAACACACACACACACACACACACACACACACACACACACACATACAGCAAAGTTTTATCTATGATTCTGTTGTGAAAAAAAAAACATGAAAGTGCTAATCAAACTTACCTCCAGTGTAATGAAATGAAATGAAGACAGAACAAAAGTGCATTAAAGCCAAGTATTCCAGTCGGAGTGGAGACAACAGACATAAACCTATACAGCACAAGCAGCTCAGGATGTACAGAAAAGATCCATATCTGATCACATCCTGTGGCTCAAGAATTCTGTCTACAATTGTTTTGTCATAAGTATTTTTATCATCAATCCCATTGAGAAAATCATAATATGTATTGACCAAGTTAGAGCCACCATGCATAGCTACTGCAATGACAGTGCAGAGAGTTAAGATGAAGACATCAACAGTTGTGTCCACCTGGTAGGCCAATGCAGTTCCTACTGCTGTAGCAGTTAGAGATGGAACTAAGCCCAAAGGCCTAAGGGCTATGATATAGGCAACATATTTATGTCGAACATTAGCCATGTATCCTGTGCTTTCGGTTGAAATGTGCTGATTTGCTCTTTGTGTAAGAGGCATTTTCACTTTTCTGTCTTTGTCTTTTGGAAGAAATGTATCCGTTGTCTCTTCTGCTGTAATTGCTTTGTTCATTCGCTTCTCTTCCTTGTTGCCTAGGTTTTGTCACGCGCCAACAGTGAATGGGAAGTGTTGCAACACGTTTCAGAAAATATCTACAATTGAAACTAACAGAAAGTGGGATCAGAAATTATGTAACAGATAAGATGGAATAACTATTTAAACAGACTGACCAAAATGAACCATTTCCACTTTCAACATAAGCCACAGCCTAAAAGGCCATATGTTGAAAACAGAAGTCATAACGATTATATCATATTACATTTACTTTTGGACACAATACACATATAATCAGACCAACCACACTAAGTTTACACTGAGTTTATGAAGCTGAGTAACAAATGTTACTACAACCTGCTAAATGAAAAAGGAATAGGACTACTGAAACACGGGCGTTATAATGCAAATGGGAATAATACTTCTAAATTAAGTAATACAGATAAATTTTATCAGTTTATTTTATTAGCATGCAAACTTTTATCAAGTATTGTATTATAGTCAGTCTGTCCATCCACTACTCCACATACTTCATCTGGTAAACATTCTTTGCTTGTTTAGATCTGTATCTACAGTCATAAGTGTTGGTTACTCAGCTATATCTAGAAATCCATCTATCTTCTGTCACCACAGCAGTGTTTCTATGCATTTCCCTTTTCTTATCTTACCTGATAAATCCTAGTACCATCTTAAGATGTATGGTTTTCAAAGAATTTTGTCTTTCCCGACTATTGAATGAACTAGAAGCCACAGCCTTGTCCTCCGTAACCTCTCAGTCAGATTGTGAAACAGCCTTGCACGTTCTTTTCAACACACTGCTTCCTCTGCAGGATAAACACTATCCTTATAAAACCAAACAAATCTTGGATGCTAGTAATCTACTCATTAAATGCATGCATTTTCAATTACAAATAAGCCTGGAAAATGTACAAGTACATGAAGGAACCAAGTGATTTCCAGGACTATTATGTTATTAGAAACCAATGCAAGAAGAGTTTTTTTCCCCACATAGAACAATTTTGTGAGGATAAATGAATGGACATGTTGATATCTTAACAAGCACCTGGTTTAAATGACATTTGTAGCTTAAAGCTAGTTTTAAAGGTGCGTTTGTTGAAGTGGTTATTATTAGGTTTTATAGATACTGATTTAGTGTTTATCTTTGAGATATTCATTATGTAAACTAGTTGGATGATATAACTGCATGAATTTATTTAAATGATTAAATTTCTGTTATCATCCTTAAACCTGATGAAGTACAAAGTGTGAAAGCTTTTGAGCTGTTTGTTTTAAGTTTTTGTATTTTATTACATTTGTGGAGTTCCTTGATGTTGTTTGAGACGTTCTTGTGACTCTGTTAGGCCCAGATCAAGTAATAGTTCAGCAGGCAGGGTTAGCACAAGATTACCTCCGCATACCTCTCAACTGTACAGATTTTTGCACAATGTCCAGATTTTTGCCTTACATATTTGGTCTGTTTTTTCATAAAACTGGGGTTTTCTGGTAAATTAGTGACAAATCATTAAAAACTAAAGATAGAAAATAATAACAGATGTTTGAGCTTCAGACCATACCCTTCAGAAAATTCATGCCAATGCAAAACTTGTTATTCTATCAACTTTCTAAGTTTGTAAGAGCAATGTTTAAAGATTGTCCTATTTTTGGGCTTCTGTCCCACTTTTATTTATGTCTTTGTCCAGATTTTTTGCTCTAACAGGTTGAGAGAGATATTAACAGAATAATAGTTTCTGCACCACAAAATGGCTAATACATTTGGTGAATTTTCTAAACACATTACATAATCTTCTGGAACAAAAAGAGCAGGGCAGTATTTCTGATATGGCAGTTGACATCAGTTTTACAAGAGTTTCTATTTGTAATATTAATAAATGGCTCTGTGATGTTCTAAGTTACAGACAAGCTGGTATTGATGACGTTTAACAGTGAATTTATTTGTGTCTGCAACACATTATTTCTGACCTTTACTGGCATGTTATAAATTCCACACTTCACACTGGAACTTTATCAGAAATGTGAACAATCTGAAAATGTAATTCCTCTACTCAACAACACCCATTCTGAAAAGGCCTATACTAAATAAGAGGTCCCTGGTTTTATTATTTGCCATCCTAGTACTTTTGAATTTATAGAGAATTCCTAATTAAAGAAGTTGAGAGGTATGCTGCTTTCTGTTCAACAGTGCTAAGTGTTTTTGCAAACTTTCAAAGCTGGTAAAATGTGCCTCTATGGTTTCCTTTTCTTTTGTTTCCTCCTTTCTTTCTATTTTTTCCTGTAACTGACATTCTGGACAAGTCCAGAATGTATGCAGTTCAAACATCTATAGTTTTCTCCCTAAAAGTAATCAGTCCACTGGTAGATAATGATTTATTAACTTTATATCTGTTTTATTAGACTGTTTGCCAAGTCATATTCATCTTACTAAAAATAGTATCAAGTTCCTTATTATTTTTGTTATCTTTCACTTCAGTACAGGTGTATTTATTTTTTTATTTATTGCCTGACTGAGTGACTGACTGTGCAGCTTTCTGGTTACATTATAATAAAACCTGCTGCAGACTACAGAAGACATGCCAACTCACTACAGAACTGTTTTTCCCCTCTAATGCATCATCAGAAGACGTGGAATTGGGAAGTAATTGGACAGTTGCTCAACAAACAGTAAACAGAAACACCAGTTTATTAAACTTAATAAACCTAAGTCTACTGAAGTTAATAAAGTAAACAAACTGCACAGTTTAGAATAAGGAAGCCCACTTTACAAAATCAGGACATAATTATAATAAACAGCAATGTTAAAAAATATTTGCAGTTGATCTTTTAGGAAAGCTCAAATCACTCCTACTGCCCTCCTAGCATTTACCAACCACAGTGCAGTGAAGGATGCTAAGCTCAAAGAGCAGTGTTTGCAAACTTAACTAAGGCATTTGACTCTATAAAAAACTCATCACTTTTCATAGAACTTTCAGTATATGATTAAATGTTCTTCATATTATACATATTTAGTAATTATCTGCACAAATCTTCCTTTCTTTAGCATTACCAGTGAGTAATAGGTATTTTCCCTCACCTAATACGAAAAGGAAAGGACTAGTTCTGGGGCCCCTTTTTCTTTAAATGCTTCCTTAATACACCTAGAAAACAGATCTCTCAGGTAAATCGTTCAGGTAAATAAATTACTTTACTGTGTTAGGTTGTCTTTCACGCACTTGTGTAATAGCCACTTGTCACTGAGGTGCTTCCAACTGAATGTTCATCTTTTTATTTAAGTGGTAGAAACTGAAATACATAGGCAGTATACTTAAAGGGTAGAGATACAAGGCCTTGCCCCCTGCATGAAACACTTTTTCTTTTGGCTTGCTGGTAATATTGAGTACAAGCTATTTCAAATAATTCATACTGAAATACTGGATGCAAGTGAATGGCTCCATCTACTGAACTGAAACCTGTCCATGCTCTCTATGGTTATCTGGGTTTCAACTATATCAATAGCAGCTTCAAAGCTACATGACAACCTGGCTCAGCTCTGTAACCTTCCCAGCAGTTTCAGGCTGTGGGTAGATTGAAGGAAAACCAAAACCATGCAGTTTGGGACTCAAATATGCCTTTGCATGATTAATGATGACCAGAGAATTCCTATTCCGGAAAAAGACTGCACTGTACCTATTAATATTGTAAATGCCTTGGTTTTGCTTAGGCTCTGCTTTAACTTTTTCAGCATGTCAATAAGACATTTAAAAGAACTATCTCAAGTGTTGCAACCTGCTACTGCATTAACGATTTGCTAACAAATAAAGATTAAATCTAGCTAAAGGTCATTGTATCCAAATATTTAAAATGTTCATCAGGATATCATCTGTACTGCTGCAAATTCTGAAATTGTTGCACTTTGTTTGCTGTAGCATAGTCTAGATTCAGACCTGCTGAATCGAGTTCTGTTTGTATAATCTGAGAACTAAACCAGACTGCACCCTAGTGGCAGAAGTGTGCAGTTAGAACTCATCTTATTAAAGGCTGCAAGAACAGGTCTCAGTTTTGAGCTTTTTCATTGGTTAATTTGTTTAAATCAGTTTGCTACATAAGTACCTTGCTTGCGCGGGTTTGCACTTGTTTGCCCATCGCACACTGCTGAGCAGTGGTGGGCAAAATTGGCGGTTACAGACACAAACACTTCTGCCTGCAAATTTTCCCTTAGTACTCTGCTGGTACTCCATTGGTGAGTTCTCAAGAGTGTCCCTCACTAACAAGTGATGCATTCAGCAAAGTTCCTGAGGTACCAACAAAGATCCTACCCGCTAGCCCTTCATATTTTTTGTCCACTTCTCCTGTCCTCCACTTTACTTGGTCCTTCCTGTCCTCTCAATGTTTACTGACCAAATCAACTTACTTAGCATTATGTCTGGACAATTTCCCACAGTTTCTCCAGCCAGGCTGGTCAACATGGGCATCCTGAGACAATATAACAATTGCCTCTTGTACACTGACAACTCACTTCTTCTAGTCCACACAAATTCATTATGTGAAAGATCCATCCATATCAAGAAGCTAGAATCCAGGCTGTCTCCCTCACCAGTCAGATCATCTGATACTAAGCAGGTTGTTAGCATGCACACCTCACCTCCTGCACCTACCAAACCAACAACACATAAACCTACACATGCGGACATCCTTACCAGAAGCTTAACTAAACTTCATGGACCTCCCAAACAGAAATACAAGCATGATTCACATAATACATCCTCTGCAGAACATAGTACATATACTATATCACACACTGTTGTCTCACCGGTCAAGCCCCTAAGGCATAACATAAAAACAAACATCTTAACAATAGGAGACTCAATTGTGAGGCACACAGATGTCTCTCTCACCAGGCTAGATAGGGGAAAAGTCACAGTCAGCTGTCTGTCAGGTGCCAGGATCCACCACATCACATGTGTACTCAAATCTGTCAACAGCAGGCACTATTATGACTCTGTCACAGTCCATGTCGGTGTGAACAACTTCAGATGTACCTCACTTGACTATATGAAGAGAGACATGACTGAGCTCTCTGATTATGTGTCTTATGCAGGTATGTCCCTAGCCTTAAACAGCATTTTACCCTCACCTAGGATAATACTGCAATACAAACAAAAAATGATTGACTTCAACAATTTGATTAGTTTGTTGTGTCATTCCAAGGGGATGCAGTATCTGTCAGCCTGGGATGACATGGTCAACAAACCTCAGTGCTTTGCCAGAGATGGTCTTCATCTGTCACCACTGGGATTTCAGTTACTGGCTAAGGTTCTTGCCACCCCCATAGTGCCTTTTTTAGGCAATGTCACAAGAAGAAAATTCCCAGTGTAAAAATACCATCTAAAAACAACCTCAATGTTATGCTGCTAAAGTAGGAGTCTAAACCAGAAACTGCACTCACTGGAAGCAGTCCTCACTTTGGAAGATGCTGATATTTGTGCAGTCACTGAAAACTGGTTTAAGGCTTTGGAGAGCACCCCAGCTATACCAGGTTACATTTCCTTCCACACGTTCAGACCACAAACTGAAGGCATGAGAAGTAAAGGAGGTAGTGTATCAATATTCATTAAAGATAAATAGACCTCTAGATTGTTTAAACAGCACAATTAACTTTAATTGCTTCAGGTGCAATTCACTGTAGGTAAGAACCCTCTTCAGATCATTGCCAGCTATAAGACCCCCTCCATGAATCAGGACATCCACTCAGCCTACATGGATCCACTTGAGTCAATCAAGATAAAACCAAGCACCCTGGTTTGGGGTGACTTTAATTACCCATCCATTGACTGGGTAAATTATATGTGTTCTAATTCATTTGCCCAAAGTTCTCTGGACTTCATTAATTCTAGACTTCGTTAATTCCACTGCCCTGGACCAGCTGGTTGACCTCCCCCCCACAAGGGCTCAAACATCTTGGATCTGATGTTCACCAACATGGAGACCACTCACCATCCCCAGTGTGTGGTCAGCCCTGGTGAGATCTGACCACAAATCAGTCTCCCTAGAAGTCACTATAACACAAGACCCCCTTATCAACAACTAAACTTAAAAACTTCTCCAAGGCCATTTACAACCTCGTATTTGACAGCATAAATAACTTCATAGCCCTCCTTCCACTGATGGACAGACCCCTAAGTTATACACCAATGCTTTATATGAGCACCTTACAATTGTATTGACTCTGCCGTACCTGACAGAACCAAAGAAGGTTTGACCTGGCCAAGGCAGGTATGACCTTAGCCCTGAGTAGCATCCTGCCTTCGCCCAGAATTATACCACAGTGTAAGGACAAAATGATTGACTTCAACAATTAGCTAAGCTTCTGGTGTCATTCAAAGGGGATCCAGTATCTGTCTGCCTGGGAAGACATGATCGACAAACCACAATGCTTTGCCAGAGATGGTCTGCACCTGTCACCCCTGGGATTTAGGTTACTGGCTAAAGCTCTTGCCACCCCTATAGTGCCTTTTTTAGGCAAAGTTCAAGGACAAACCACCACCGTGCAGTAACTGAGACTTACAAGGCTCCAGAGAGCCTGCTGCAATCAGGCTATACTTTACTTTTCACAAACCAACCAACACTCCTAATACTGGGTGATTTAAAGCCAACTTCATGCTACTGAAGTCAGAAGTGACAAACTTCATAACACCCATGCAGACGGGATCTGAAAGTTTGACTAAAGAATCCTACAATAAGGCACTGTACAAGCACATCCACTTGTGCATGAATCGTGCCATCCCAAATAGAACCAAGATGCTCTCCTCCAAAAAAAGGAAGCCAATCTGGTGGTCCCCTGCTATAATCAAACTATACAACAGAAGGAAGAAACTGTTGCAGAAAAGAGGAAAATCCCAGGATACAAAAAAATTCCCTCATCAGCCTTAGTAAGAAGTTGTGATCCCTCATAAAATCCTCAAAAGCTAGTTACAAAAATAAAATTGCCAAAGATTCCAAAGACAACCACAAGGCATTCTATAGTTATGTTAAGAATCTAAATGGCAATGCTCAGATCTGCTCTTAGCTTCAACAGAATGGCATTAAATATACTGATCCCAAGGATATTGCCAATATCCTGGCAGATCGATTTAGTGCCAACTTCACCCCCCTCACCCCCTAAAGGGCCCATCTCAATACCAAAAGATTGCCAAATTCCGGTAATCACGGCCACACAGGTAGAAACCACACTCTCTAAAGCTAAGAATACAGCATCCATGGGACCAGATGACATCCCAGGCTGTGTACTACATGAACTACAAAATGAACTGGCACCTCACCTAAGTGTCATGTTTAATCATAACCTCACCTCAGGCTTCACGCCCACTGAGTGGCGCACAGCTACAGTTATCCCACTCCACAAGGGGGGATCCACCTTGGATCCCGGGAACTACCATCCCATCAGTCTGATGAGCCTGATCTGCAAGGGCATGGAACGCATTATCATGGAACTTATAAACAAAGACACTGGCAACCTTCAAACACTGGACCCCACCCAGTTTGGGTTTGTAAAGGGCCGATCTTGTCTCTTGAACCTGATTGACTTCTTCGAATCAGTCTCCAGAGCTGTGGACTAGGGTAAGGTGGTCCACACAGCCTATCTGGACCTCGCCAAGGCCTTCAACATCATCCCCCACTCTGGAATCATAGATAAACTTACTAAGCTGGGCATAAATTCCTATGTCACTCGATGGTTTGCCATCTGGCTTACTGACAGAACCCAGACTGTAAAAGTAGCCGACTCCAAATCCAGCTCCAGACAAGTGACAAGTGGAGTACCTCAGGGTTCAGTCCTGGGACCACTCTTGTTTGGCATCTACTTCTCTGAAGTACAGGCCAAAACTAGGACTCTGGCTAACAAAGTTCACAGATGACTGCAAAATGGGAGCCATTATTGAATCCCCAAATTATGTGGATATTTTACAAAAGGGCCTTACAGAAACAGATGCCTGGTGCCAGAGCCATCGGCTCAAGCTTAATGCCAAGAAATGTATAGTTATCCCCTTTGGAAAAAAACATGTACCCATGAATTACCACATAGGTGGCAGTACACTAAACATTGAAAGTGTGATGAGAGACTTAGGGACACAGGTGGACAGTGGTCTCACTTTCGATAACCACATTCCCACAACAGTCAGGAAATCCTTCAATGTGGCACACCTCATCACTAAAGGCTTTTCATCCAGAAAAAAGGAGGTCATTGTCCCACTGTACTCATCCCTCATTAGACACATTATAGAGTATAATGCCCCGTTTGGTATATACCTCACAAGACATCTGCAACAGCTGGAATGGCCACAGAAATATCTCACTAAATGAATCACAGGCCTAAAGCAGATGCCATATGCTGACCATCTAAAAAAACTCCAGCTATACTCTGTGTCATATCGTCTACTCAGAGGCGATCTCTGCTTAACATACAAGGCCATGTCAAACTCTGAGCTGTTGTACATGTTCCACTGAAAGAAATCCCAATCCCTCAGAGCCACACACTCCAGGGATCTAAACCTTGTCATCACAATGAACAAAACATGCTGGAGGGATAGGTTCATGACCCAGAGACTCTCCATACTCTGGAATAGACTGCCCATACAGGTCAAGCAGAGAACCTCCTTGGCCCTCTTCAAAAGGAACCTTGATGATTGGACGGGAGATAGGAAATTCACCCCGGGGATCATGTCAGTCGCCCTGTTAGACAGGGGTCCAGAGAAGTAAATATTGTGGGAAGAAATATCCAGGGACTTGTTTTGGCTAGGCTTGTATAGGCCCTAGGGCCGATAGCCTAGTACCAACCTATGAACCTATAAGATCTTCAAGGAAAAAAAATGCCCAGTGGACAACTGCCATTAATAGGCTATACAACAGGAGAAAGAAATTGTTGTCTTAAAGTAGGAAGGAACGGTCTCAAAACTGAAAACACTCCCTCCTCAACATAAACAGGTAAATAAGACTACTACTGAAGTCCTACAAAGCTAACTACAAATCCATATTAGCTTCTCCAACTAAGAATGACCACAAGGTGTTCTTTAATAACATCTGCAACCTCAAAGGTAAGGCCCAAATTTGCACTGAATTAGTAGTTAATGGTACTATATACCGAACCTGTGGATACAGCAAACCCACTGGATGACAGGCTCAGTGAAAACTTCTCTCTCCTGCCCCCCCCCCCCACATATACCCTAAAGCATCCCTATAACTTGTCCCTTACCTAGTATCTCCCAGGAGCAGGTCTTAAATGCCCTCTCCAAGGCCAAAAACAACATCCCAGACTGTGTTCTACATTGGGTAAAACAGGAATTAGCATCACCATTGGGCACGCTTTTCAATCACAGCCTAAGCACTGGCTTCATCCCAGCAGAATGGAAAACAGCTATCGTCATCACTTTGCACAAAGGGGGTGCATCCACAGACCCCAGGAACTATAGACCCATTAGCCTGACCAGCCTTATCTGCAAGGCTATGGAATGAATCATTATGGAACTTACTAACAAAGATATAGGAAATCTCCAAAAGCTCGACCCCACCCAGTTTGGCTCTGTCAATGGGAGATCGTGTCTTTTAAACTTGTTGGACTTCTTCAGACCTGCAGCAGTCCTATAATCAGTGTTGTTCCTCAGAGATTGGTTCTGGTACCTCTACTGTTCTGAATCTATTTATCCAAAGTACAGACTAAAACTAAAGGACTATGGCTGGCAAAGTTTTCTGATTACTGGAAACTGGTAGTGATCATTGAAACTCTTAGTGATGTCAACATCCTGCAAGAAGGTCTTACTCTTTATTCTCTCCTTTGGCAAGGGTGATGTTCCTGTAAACCGCCACAACAATAGCAATACCCTAAGCACACAATCAGTGGCGAGAGATCTGGGCACACAGGTCAACAGCAAACTTAACTTTGATCACCATGTTTCCACAGTGGTAAAAAGGGCACTTTATATTGCTCATCTCATAAGTAAGGGCATTGCCTCCAGAAAAAAAGAGGTTATAACCCCCCCCCCTGTATGCCTCCCTCATCAGGCCAATAATAGCGTACAACACTCCCTTTAGTATGTTCCTTTCCAAACATATGCAGCAATTGGAGAGACCACAAAGGTCCATACAAAGAAAATACAGAGTCTTCAAGATCTGTCTTATGCAGACAGACTACAAACTAAAATCATTGTCACTTTACTCTGTGTCATACAGACTGCTCAGAGGCAACCTGTGTTTTGCATATAGAGCAATCTCTGACCCAGATTTAATGGGAATGCTGCACATTCACAAGTCAAATGGCACTTGGGTCACTCACTCCAAGAACCTTAATCTGGTATGTTACATCAACAGATTTGTGGGAGAGACAGATATGTTTCACAGAGGATGCCCCACCTTTGCAGAAAACTTCCTATTCATGTTAACCAAAGCCCTTCATTGGCCTTATTTAAGCGTAATTTGGACTATTGGATGGGTAACCAGAAATTCAGCCTGGGGTTCTACATTTGTCCCTCTTGGACAGGGGCAATAGGTACTGAATTTAGTGTCTGTATGAACCAGACACCTTTGGAAGCATGGGTTTATAAGGGCCCTGGAGGCATTAGCCTAGTAAACTCCTATGATCCTATGAACATTCAAAAAATTTATTTTAGAATTCAAAAATTGATTTGAAAATTGTAAAAAATGTTGTGGTGGATTCTAAATATGTAAATAAATTGAACCAATCTATCACAGCCATTCCCCCCAAAAAAAATTGTCATCCAAAAATGCAAATACACTTCCATACCCTAAAATATCACTTTTAAAAATTAATTCCTTCTACAATCTACCAATAACATTTTCCAATAGCTTAAAAATGTTGAACTGTAACCCTCTGAAAACTCTTCCTCTTGACAATGCTGTAACTTATTCTAACATTACTTTTATTAACCTACTAAACAGCTTAGCACCTCCCAGAACTAAAACAGCAAAATCCATTACCACCCCATGGCTTTCCAAAGAAACTTTAACCCTCATGCATACTCTTGACAAATCATAGAAACTCTACCAAAAATATAAAACACCCTACACCCTCACTTAATACCAATAACTTTGTAATAAAGTTAAAAGACAAATTGTTTCTGACCACAAATCCTACTACTCCAAGTTTCAAAACAACCTAAAGTCCAATCCCAAAAAAGTTTTGGGAACGTATTACTACTACTTTCCTCAGTCCCGGATGAAAAGACAACCCCTGCTCTGACTTCAGCTCCCCAGACCATATCATAGCCTACAAATTTAACTCCTTCTTCATAGACTCAATTGCCAAACTCACCACATCTTTCCCTCAGTATTCCACCACTGTCCTCACTTCTGTTACCAACAACCTCCTCTCCATCTACCACACTTTCATCCCACCCCTCTCTCTTCTCCTTTAAATCCATCCCAGTCACCACTATAAAAAACCTCCTCCAAAAACTAAAACCTTGTTCCAACACCCCAACAACCTTCCTACCAATCTTCCTTAAGTTAGCTGCAGATGGCATCACTATCTCCATTTCTATATTAATCAACAATTCAGTCCAAGAATCCTACATACACCTCCTCTGGAAAAAAAGCCTTTATCATCCCCTTAAATAAAGGAGGCAACAACACTGACATTCCCAACTTCCGCCCTATTGTCATCCTCTACCCATCTCAAAAATTCTTGAAAATTGT
This sequence comes from Protopterus annectens, assembly GCF_019279795.1. NCBI lineage: Eukaryota > Metazoa > Chordata > Ceratodontiformes > Protopteridae > Protopterus > Protopterus annectens. Next base: position 1,793,289,404 of record NC_056729.1, on the reverse strand, counting down.
ATTCACCTTCTACTTTTACCCTACCTCTTAGACAACCTCTTACTTACCCCTACACAACATGGATTTAGACCTGGTCATAGTACCACCCCAGCCCTTCTATCCTTTCTTGAAAACATCAACAGCCCAGGTGATTCTGATAATATTGTATCTGCTCTTCTCTTAGACCTTTCTAAGACCTTTGATACAATATCCCACAACCTACTTCTCTCCAAGTTCTCCCACTTTAATCTCTCTCCCTCTTCTTTGAATTGCCTTTCCAGTTATCTCTCTGATACACAACAAGCCAACAAATGGAACAATTCCTCCTCCTCTACCTTAACACCCAGGCAGACGTCCCCCAAGGCTCTATCCTAGGCCCACTTTTACTCAATGTCTTCAAAAACTACTTCCATCGATGCATCCCCAATGCTAAACTTGTGCAATATGCAGATGATTCAACCATTATTTGCTTTGCAGAATCCCTTCCTAAACTCATACAAATAACACAAGCTGCCTTCAATAGCACAGAGATTTGGATGCAAATGCATCCAAAACTAAAATCATAGTATTTTCTCCTTTTAAAAATACCAAAATAGACACAAATGCCTTCTCTATCATTAGTCATAATAAAACTCCCATCGAAATAGTTTCCAAAGCTAAGCTTCTGGGTGTTCTTAGCAATGATTAGTTAAAATTTGACCATCACATCCAAACTAACATTCAGAAAACCCATCAGAAACTAGGAATGCTTTACCGGCATAATCGCTACCTGATATCTTCAACTAAGCTTACCTTCTCTACCACTTACTTCCTTCCCTCCCTTATGTACTGAGCTCCCCTCCTTACCAACCTGCAAGCAACCCTCAAAGCTAAACTAGCATCCTGTTACAATAAAATCGCCAAATTTGCTACCAGCTCAAAATCCTCTTCCCACCACTGTGACTCCTTACACTCCCTTAATTGGCTAGAACTCCCTAACTATCTATCCTACATCCAGATCTCCACTCCTCATAAACTCATTTTTAAACCTTCTCTATGCCCCTCTTTATCCACGGTCCTTACTATGCATCTTCCTGACTGGACCCTCCGATCTAATAATCAAAACCTCCTTGAAGCACACAAACCTTCATGTATCCCTGGTCAACTCCTTCTATCATTCTCCCTTGCGCGAAAATTGAATGCACTTCCTCCCCACATTCATATTACACAGAATCTTTCCCCCTTTAAGGCCTTACTCCATTCTTATCTCTCCACTACCTGGGACTGCTCCTGCTCCCACCCATCCTATTCTTCATCCCACTACTCCTACTCCTTCTAGCTTACCCTAGCACAGATATGTATTCTGCCTGACAAATAGCACAAAATATATTCTCACTATTTAACGTTCTATACTTCTGATGTAATCAACTCTATTGTAGTATATAATTTACTGAGGGTCTATATTAGATATTCGAACGCTTAAATGTTCGAATCATTAAAGAATGAACTTTAGTGATCGAACACTTCAATGTTCGAATATCTATAAAAATAATATTTAAAAAAAAAAAAAGAAAAAGTAAAGGGTTTAAGCAGGGGGCAAGCACCCCTGCACCCCCACACCCCTTGCTACTTAAATATACCAACTCTGAGATCACACTTCAGTGTGCTACAATGCACACTGAAGCACACTGAAGTGTGCTACAGTGTGCTACAGTGCTGAAACAGAAAATTTCCCATTTCCTACACTGTAGCGCAATCTTGGAGTTGGTATATTTAAGTAGCGGGGGTGTGGGGTGCAGCCCCCCACATGGGGGGATGCAGTGGGGCTTTCCCCCCTGCTTACACTCTTTAGTTTTTCTTCTTTTTTTTAAATTTTTATGTATATTTGAACATTTAAGCATTCGATCACTAAAATTTGATCTTTAGTGATTCGAACATTTAAGCATTCGAATATCTAAAATAGATCCTTTATTGACTTTTCCTTGTTTGTTTCTATAACATTCTGCATTAACTCTTGGTATTATCTATTGTAAGTACATACAATTGAGCTACTACTGTTTTAATTATTGTTATTACTTTTGCTGATTTTTTTTTTGTTCATATTTACTATGGAGCTTTTCTCCTCGGACCTCCATTGAAAAAGGGGGTCTTCTTGACCCAATGGACTTTCCCAGTTAACAAACAGCAAATAAATAAATAAATAAGCAAAAACAAGGGAAGCATATACACCACTGCTACTCCAGACCTCTATTTAAGCAATTTACCATCAAATATAAAAAAGTGTAATAAAACACATTCCATCAACTCGCAAATTAAATCAATGTCTTTGTTATCAGCCTTCCTAATATCCAGCAAAATATCACGAAAGAAGGCATGTCCAGTTTTTACAGAATCACAGGGTATAAATCCTCAAAATCAGCAGTAACTAAAATAAGTTCATTGTAAGGAAGTAGATCACACATGATATCTAAAAAATTTAATGTTTCTTTCAATATTTTAGAAAAAACATTCTGTATAGCTTTTAAATGATGACACCAAATGGCTCTGTAATACTATCTTTTGTGGTTATCAAATGACTCAAAGGGGATAATTAGGATCTTTGTGAAATTTAAAAATATCACATATATAAGGAACCACAGGATATTCCAAAAACAGAAAGTCAAAACAATCCTTGTCAATGGTACCCTCTAAGAATAAATCACTGAGCCACAGTTGAATAGACTTACATATGATATTAAGTTTATTACTCAAAACAGTTTCATAAAATTCATGATTATGTAAGATCTCTAACATTTTACTAGAATATCTGAAGTATTCATCAGTAATTTCCCTCCACCCTAATCTGCATTTATAACACAGATAGAAGGAACACAAGACAATTGATTTAACACTGTAAATTCTTCTGTACCAAGACTGTAAAAATATGTTGAAATGTTTACATTTCAAAAGAGAAAAAATATCCTGCTCCACTAATTTTTCAAATAATTGAAGTAGAGCTTGAATAGGAGGATTAAAAAGAGTACATTGACCAAGTGGTTTATAAACACTGATGTTAAAATGAGTTTTCTCAAAAACATTTTAATCTGACAAAGACATCAACAAGATCTGCAAATGTAAAGCCCTTATTAAAAATGATCATATGTAATGGTATAATCATCATGTCACTAAAATCAGGTATATTAATATCTAGTGTATTATCTACAACATGAGTATCCATATAAACAATGTCTGTGTAACAAGATCCACCAAAATGTTCTAAAAGAATAGTTCCTACATCATCAGAAATGGCATCTAATATGTCCAATGTCCCACTTCATGATTGTCCTTGTATTGCTCTTATCTCCTTCTGGGAAAACATTCCAAATATTGTGGACAGTTTCTTCTAAAAAGTGGAAAGTATTCTTACTTTCTGAGTTACTGATGAAAGAATAAGGATTATATTCACTGAAAGAATCCAAGGTCTATAAAAGTTCAAGCTGCTGGACTAACAATTTGTTATTGTAAGAACGTTGATTTGAGAAGCCATTCAAATCTTTTCCTCTATGTTGGCCAAGAAAATGTTTGCTTTTACAATATGTGGTAGGTGGTTAGCAGTAAACATGAAGCAATTGCTACATTGTCTCAGGATACCAATTTCAACCAAGCTAGCTACAGCAATGGCTAGAAAATGCAAACTCATTCTTTCAGATGTTTACTACTGTGGGCTAAAAGAGGAATTGCACCCATGAGGTTTGGAGTTGATTTATTGGAGTGCTATCTGCCTAAAAGAACTAAGTCTACACCCAAAGAGTAACAGATGTCTTAGCAAAAAACAGACCTTCTCTGTGCAACTACTGAGAAAAGCATTTCAGCTCATATTTAAGATATTGGTTTGGGGTACATTAATAAGTTTGTTAATAAGTGTTGATAGAGAAATATCGCTTGACCATCAACTCCAGATAGGTAGGTAGTAAATAATTAGTCTAGACTGCACATGGTACCTGTAAGTGGAATAATATGACTTCAGGAAGTATCAATATCCATACGTGCACATGGGCATTGTAAGTGGAATAATATGACTTCAGGAAGCAGCTCTGCACTACCATCAAACCCTCTAAGTAAAAATACCTGACAACCAGTGAATAAATCCAGACTCAAACATCACTTTTTTTATACATATTTTATTTTACAGGAAGATGAACTGGACCAAAAGGCTCATAATCAGTTATGACTCCGTACAGTGAACAGCACAAAATTTAACATTTATTCTGCATAGTATTTCTATATGCAGTTTTAAGAAAAAACGTGTATTGTCACATGGGAGATCACCTTGTATTTTGTAAACCAGGTAAAGTAACAGCAGAGTAACACTGACATATGGATTCAGGAAAAAGTCACACCTTAGTTTTAATATTCTTCATCTATGGCACCAGGAACTAAATTCCAGATTTCTGGCCCCATGCCAGAAAATGAATGGCTGTTAAAAATAGGCGATATCCCAGGAGGATTTAATATATATGACAAGGAAGAAGTGCACCATTGTGTGGAACAAGTTCTGTGGAGAAACTAATTACAAAGCAATGGGGTTGTGGATGGGTGGATGGATGGATGTATGGATAGTGCCATTATGACTCTAGTGTTTGAAAGATAGTATATGCAAGCTTCTCTTCTCTACCCTGTCAATATCAAAACAGTCTAGAAGCTTATTTCCATGCTAACATATAAGAACTAAGTTCCTGACAATTTTTAATTTTTCTACAAACAATGAGTATGAAGTTTCTACAAACAATGAGTATGAAGTTTGGAAACAGAAGTGCAGGAATTGCTTACTGACTTAGCAGTCCAGGTTTATGGAATCAAATATGTGTGATCTTACATAATTATTCTGAAGTTTTGCCCAAAATGTTTACAAGATAGACCTACTTATATGTTCTGTGTGGCTAATATTGTTTCCCTGCTTAGCTGAAGAAAATATTGTAATTAAGTACAGAGCCTCAGAGGTAAAGAAAATTCCCCCAGACTTTGCAGTTCAGTTTACAAAAGAATTAATCTGAAATTAAAAATCATGCCAAAAACGTATTTAGATCCTAAGAACTACTGCTGGAATTAAACTAAAAACAAATTCATTTTATACAATTGTAGGATTACTGATGTTACTTCTAAAAATCTTAAAAAATACATTTTTTATCTTTTCTAAATCTAATCACTGACTTTCTCTTTTACTTTGGACTTTAGTAACTCAAGCGACAGTAGAGGTCTTGGTAAAAAAGCAAATTAAGGAACAAATCTGTAAAATCTGAAATAAATTGAAAAGAATTATGCACATTGTTCTTGGAATAGTTGCATAAAAATAAACTTACTTGAAAGACAGACTCAGTCTGTTCAGTTATTGAGCCATCTGTGATAATGCAGTGGAAGTAGAGATGTTCAGTTAAATTTATAGGAATGCTCAATCCTCTTATCCAAATATGATTTATTGACAGTCATGAGTTAGTTCTTAACAACCATTTATTTACTTAGAAACTCCTGTTGGCATTGGCGTCTTCTTTTTTAAGCACCTTTATTGAATTAACACTTGTGACATAGGCAAATTTACATTTACGCAACAAAACAGGATTCACACAAGGAATTAACTGTGCTGAATACAAAAACAAATACGAAGTCTCAAAACAACGTTTGTTGAATGGCAATGATTATTAGACTTATATTGCATTTTACAGGAGATTTGTAGATGACATTTATTTATTGTGGATGGGTAGTGAGGAGCAGTTACACCATTTCTTAGCATATATACATACCTCCTTTTTGAAGTTTACCAGCCATTATTCTAGAGAAAGGATAGTGTTTCTTGATGTTTGTATTTCTAAAGATACAAATGGAGCGTTCACTACAGTGCTTTATTGGAAACACTTCAGGAGGAATGTTGTATTGCAATGATAAAGCATGCACTCCTTATATATATATATGTGTGTGTATGTATATATATATATATATATATATATATATATATATATATATATATATATATATATCAATATTCTTAAGGATAGGGGATACATGTTTCAAGGCTAAACAATTCTTAAAAAGCATTTAATAGGGATTTGATATTGTTGAGTGGTGATCTTTTAGATAGGGGATATGGACGAAGAGAGGTGGAAGATATGTGCAATGAGGTCTTAGATCTTAGATCCAGTAGAGCAAGACCTTACTTTTCTGAAGCCGATCGAGATATTAATTTTATAGGAACAGCTGCCAATAATGGAGCCAGAGGGGCATACAGTAGTTTGGTCCCCGTTTATGCTGTTTTATGCTAGTGATATAGGGGCTGTACAGAACATCATTGAATCTAATTGGTAAATTGTATTAGCTTTTTTGTAAACTGTATTAGCTGATGACCGTATTAAAGGTATTGTGGGAGAGAGACCATGGTTTAGGTATAAAAATAAAAAGTCCCTTAAATGCAGGTGTTGTCTTTCCATTTAATATTATAGTTGATTGCTGGACTCTAAGTGTGGTTTATCTTGCTGTTTGTAAGTCATGTATCAGTTTTTATGTGGGCAAGACTAATCACCCATTTTTTTGAAAGAATAAGGGAGCATCTCTATAATATGCATGTTGGTGATATCAGGAATGCCTTAGCAAAACACATAGTGGATTGTGACTGTACACACACCTTTAATTTTATGGTCATTGAGACTACTGAACAGCATGTGTGCATGCGAGATTTGAGAAATTTTACAGAGACTAGAGAACTACACTGGATCATTAAGCTCCAGGCAGATACGTTATCTGGATTGATGGTAGGGTCTCTTTAAGGCTGGTTTTGAAGTCAAGGGATCTAGTAGATGCATCTGGATTTGACTGTTTAGTTATTTTGATTTGACGTTTTTAATCAGAAGTAATTCATCATTGGTTGTTTTAGTTTCGAATCCCTTTATACGTTTTTTTGTAATTTGTTTTGTTTTAGTATGGTCTGAAGAAGAACCTTATTGTGACAAAGTGCTTACCCTCTTGTTTTTACTGTTAAAAGTGCCCTTTTTACATTTAGCCTCTACCGTGTTTCTGTTGCTGAAATCTACATTTATATAAAAGTAATCAAACCCAGAATTTGTAGTTATTGGCCGTTTGGGCGGTCTTCCATCTCTCTCAACTTTCTGATTTGAAGGCCTGTATTTGCACTCTTTTCTGCCCATCTCATTTGCTCACTCAAAAAAAAAAAAAAAATTGTATCTGCTTTTACTGTATTTGTGTTTCTTCTTACTTTAGTTTGCTTTTGCGTCATCTTAAAAGTACTCAATTGTATTTATTACTGCTTGGTGTAACTCATTCTAAGCCTTTTAGTTTAAGCCCTTGGGCTTCAGACCAGTTGTTTTACATTAGGAAGGTTTGTGGTCGGCACTGTGGTGGCAGGACAGGTAGCTTACATCCTTCTAAGTTGGGAACTGCTGATTGAGGGCTCAGTGTCTGTTATTCTAAAAGTGTATTAATTCTGTTTTAAGCACTTGGGCTTCAGGCCAGTTATTTTACATTAAAAGGGTTCGTGGTCTGCACTCTTGTGGGATGAGAGGCTGGACTTTGCCCTTCTAGCTGGGAATTTCTGGTTAAAGGCTTATAGTGCCTGCATATTTAAACTGCTTCTTACTAAAATTGGTATACCTTGTTTGCTGTAGCATACACTAGATCCAGGCCTGCTGAATCTAGCTTTGTTTGTATAACTTGAGCACTAATCCAGGCATTCTTTAAAGTATTCAATTGTATTTATTACTGCTTGGTAGTAACTTGATTGAAGTGTAGCTATCATTCTAAGTCTTTTGGATTAAGCACTTGGGCTTCAGACCAGTTGTTTTACATTAGGAAGGTTTGTGGCCTGCACTGTGGTGGCAGGACAGGTAGCTTACATCCTTCTAAGTTGTGAACTGCTGATTGAGGGCTCAGTGTCTGTTATTCTAAAAGTGTATTAGTTCTGGTTTAAGCACTTGGGCTTCAGGCCAGTTATTTTACATTAAGAAGGTTCGTGGTCTGCACTCTTGTGGGAGGAGAGGCTGGAATCTGCCCTTCTGAGCTGGGAATTTCTGGTTAAAGGCTTATAGTGCCTGCATATTTGAACTGTTTCTTACTGAAATTGGTACACCTTGTTTGCTGTAGCATAGACTAGATCCAGGCCTGCTGAATCTAGCTTTGTTTGTATGCTTGTTGTTTGTTTGCTTGTTATTTCCCTGAAATGCTAATTCCACCTAAAACCCGGCTTTTCAGCGCTTTTGTGGATCCCTAGTGATATCTGCATTGCTTACTGTACTTATTTCCTTGTTTCACTTGAAAGAAAGTTACTGTTTGTCGTTTTTGCATTTAAGTTACCTGTAACACATTGCATTTAGGTTACCTGGCACTTGCTCACTAAAGCAATTATATAAGTCAGCACTAAAATATTAAAAGCACTACACCCTCACAAACTCCTCTTGAGTACCTCGTTCCCCATTGGCCCTTTTTTTTCAATTATAAAGGAATTCCCAATACTATTCTAGCATGTCCAAAGGTCAGTTGTCAATCTCCTCTCTGGTCCAGCTGGTGAATCTGGGAATCTTGAGGCAATGTTACAACTGCCTCATGTACACAGACAACCCTCTCCTCCTCCCAACAAATTCCAACACATGTGAGAGATGCAACCATATAGCCATACTGGAGGCTAAGCTCTCTCAACTCAGTACTGGTGAAACCAGTCAGGAGGAGAAGGAAACCACACTCACTACAATTCCAGTCTCACATAGACCTTCCACGACAGCAAACCAAACACATAAACACACAAAACATACTCGAGGCTCTAAATAAAAATCTGCCTAAGCAGCAGAGACCTCCAAAGCAGACACACAAGCAACCGCTACCCCAAAACAAAACACGTGCAACACATAGCTCACAAAGCCAGTGTGCTGAACAGTCACAGCCCTTAAGGCTAAACAACACACCTGATACACTTGTAATAGGTG